>NW_005842933.1:539084-544686 GCF_000455745.1 Alligator sinensis
TCCAGCCCCTCCAGCAGCTCCCTAACTATATCCTCACTTACCCTGGGCTCAGGTGTGCCTCCCTCAGGGCCCGATGGGGGCCTAGCAGGGAGGTGGCAGTTCTGGTCCTTACTGAGGAAGACAGAGGCAAAGAAATCATTAAATATGTTGGCTTTGTTGTCTGGTGTGACAACCAGATTCCCCGTCGCGTCCTGCAAGGGCCCCACATTACCCGGGGCCTTCTTTTTACTCCCTATGTATTTAAAAAAGGACTTCTTGTTGTCCTTAATCCGGGAAGCTAGTCCCAGTTCCATCTCTGCCTTGGCCTTCCTAACTACCCCCCTACACCCCCGAGCAACTGCCGAATAGTCCTCCTTGGGGATGACCCCTCCTTTCCATTGGGAGTAAGCCTCCTCTTCAGCAAGGAGACATTCCCGGATGTTTTTGGTGAGCCATGGAGGCTTGTATGCTCTCCTGCCCCCTTTGATCCTCGTCGGGATTACCTTCTTTTGGGCTTGGAGGATCGTCTCCTTAAGGAGCGACCACTCCCCTTGAACACCCGGCTCTCCTCCCCTCTGAGACTTCAGCGCTTCTCCAACTATCCTCCTTAGCTCGTTGAAGTTTGCCCTCCTAAAATCTAGGGCCACAGCCTGACTGCTTGCCTTTGCCACCTTGCGCTGAATGGTGAATTCCAGCAGGCAGTGGTCACTGTCGCCCAGGGGGTCAAGCACCCGCAGCCCCCTCACCAGGTCGTCGCCCGTGGCCAACACCAAGTCCAACAAGGTATCCCCCCTGGTGGGGCTGTGTGTTAATGAAGTGTCTTCATGATAGGATACATAGGTGGGATTTGGATAAAGAATGTTAAATGGCTCAAGAGAGTCAATTATATTTGTGGACGAATGATACTTCCCACCTGGGTTGAGAAGGCTCCTAAGGCAAAGGCTGCCATCTTTGTTACTTGTTCGTAAAGCATAAGGCACAATAGGGCCCTGATCCTCAGCTGGAGTTCTTATATATGACTATAAGACACACATGTACACACAATATTCATACTTAACTTTTTTGATAAATGGGAAAAAATCAGTTTACAATTGCATTTCATTTTCATATTTAAAATAGAATTTTACATCAGAGATGTACCACAAAACATTCTTCAAAACAGATTCCCTTGGCCCCTCAACTCCACTGGATATCAACCAAAGCAGGTGGGTATACTACTACTGCTGCACTCTATGCCTCGTGTTGGGTAACTCGTAAGGGCAGAGTTTCCTATGATGGTATACAGTATCAACATTATATAGGCCACGGACAAACATGGTGTTTGAAGTGCTGTAAGTGTCTTTGAAGCTTTACAAGCAACAAGGGTCCAGATGTTCACACCCAAAGTACAGCTTCAAAAATACCCAAAGTGCTTCAAAAATGATCCTCAAAAAAAAAAAAAAAATAAAAGCAACTTTTGAAGTGCTTCACTTTGAACCACTTCCTGAAACGTCCACATGCTCCAACAGAATGCAAAGTGGTTCCTTCTAGAATCTATCCTCCAGCATCCCACAGTGCTCCCCCCACCCCGCCCCAACGGGGCAGGGAGGGAGGACCATCCATCCAAAAAGTGCTGATAGCTGTCCTCGGAAACCTCCGGAGTAGTCCAGAGGCAAAGACTTATGCAGGGATTTCTGTTCTCCAGCTTCCCTGCTTTATGCCTTCACGACATTATGAAGTGCTCTGGAGAGGGGAGGCTGAGGGAGCTACATATCTGCACAGAGCTGAAGTGGTCAGAATTGGATGTGTTCCTAATCCAAGTGGTATTTAGAGTACTTTAAATGTGTATCTGTCCACATCCTTAGCAACCCAAACCATGTGCACTTCCTCATCAGCACTGCCAACACTAGGGGCAAGATTGTCCTTTCCAGATTCCTCCTTAAGCACCTTAGCATAAGAAAAACAGCAACTGCTTCATACCACTGCCATCTCTTCCTCCCCAGCAGCCTTCTGCAACAAGGTGTTTAAAAAGTATATATACTATCTGCACTTTGCACCACATTCCTCCCACACAAAGCAGCATATATTTTGGGCCAGACTCTGCTCTCACCAATCCCATCATACTTGGCAACTGAACAAACCTATTTTGATATTGGTGTAATATTAGAACTCAATCCCTGGTTTCTTATGTTCTAGTAAAAGACTGGAGAGGAAAAGGAAATTTAGTGCACGGACTAGAAAAGTGAAATATTAGCTTGAAATGAGGCAATAGGTATTTAAAAGTTCTCTAAAATATCGTTGCAATGTTTGTTTTTTAGTTTTTACCTTTTGCCTACAATCAATGTCATATTCAATTTGCCTACAATCAATGTCATACAGTGTCCTATATTGGATGACAGTATTTTATCATTGGCATCTATCATGTTCATAATACTCATTACCTTAGTATATCACCACTTCATAATCATTAGCATAGTCATCCTCCTTGCACCCCTATGAGATAGGCAAGTGCAATTGATCTATTTTGCAGATGTGGAACACAGGTGGAAAGCAGCAAAGTGACCTCTCTGTGTGACGCAAAAAGTTTGTGCAAGAGCCGAAAGTTAAACCTCTGCTTCCCAAATACCAAGGAGACCATTTTTCTTCATTATTATAGGTTTTTTTCAGTTTGAAGTACTGTATTGTGATTCTATTGTGACAAACCTAGCTCTCCTTTGGTTTGAATAGGTTTTCAACTTAATATTAACACACTTAAGAAGTGATATGCATGAATGATACATAATGTGATACTATTATTAATTATTTTACTTCATTCATTTTGAAATGTCAATGATAAAGCAGCTTTCCCCTCTTGCACATTTAACTTTTTCAACTTCATATCTAAAAAAAAAAAAATACTCTATCTTGAATATGTATAATCTGCCTGTTCATGCCAGGAATGCATTCCTAGGGACTCCACCTTTCTTTTAAAGGATTATGCAACTCTGAAGAATACAGGAGTGTTAACCCTTCACAACCTTATTACCTCAGCTAGGATGATGTCAGATCTCAAACTAAGCTCAGGAAAAACTGATGACCATTATAACTGACATGTGGATGGACAGCCTCTACAGAACATTTAATGTTTGACTACATGGAGAAACTGACCAGAATAGCTCATTGACTAGACACTATTCCAGAGTATTTCAGACTATAGAGACTTTTAATCAGTGGATTTATACTGGAATTATTCCAAATGAAGTGACTTATTTCAGCATAGAGTGTCCACACAGGGAGCTATTCCAGAATAGCTAGCACAGAATAAAGCAATTGGGCAAACGAGCCCTCTAGATACTACAGAATTATAGCTGGCATGTCTCAAGCTAATGCAGTGCTGTGACTACCTGTACTGCTGGGGATGCCATCTTACAATGAGATGTAATACCCAAATCCTAGCCCCTTAGGTTTATAACATATCCCTTGGTATTTTGGTAAAAAGAGAGGAATGTGTAAGCCCCAAGGGCCTGGCCAAATGATAATCTGAATAATTACATTCTGCCTGATTAAGTCTCAAATCCAATTTTAATTGGATTATGGGTTCTTCATTTCTTGTGCTAAACCTTGTCCACGTTTCACATCCAGGTGGCTATGTTCAATGGCAACCAAGCGTTCTCCCCACATACTATGTATTTCAATTTTTTACATTTGTCAAATATCTTCACAGTCTTCACAAAAACCAGAACTATATTAATAAGAGGTTATTTCCTGCAACGGACAAATAATGGTATGGAAAAACAGGAAAGAAAGCAGCAAAGAAATGGTGTTAAGAGAGACATATCCTTTCAGGTATTTCTGTATGCACTTTCATACAATTTATGATGGAACACACTCAACTGATTCAAAGTGGAGCAGGCAATCAATAGACAGTTGTGAGAAATAGGCATGGAAAGAAGCAAGCATTGACTAAAAGGAATCAATTATGTGAATAATTTTAAATTATTCATTTTGTAAATAAATGTACTTATTGCTACAGGTGTGCTTGCCACTGCTCCTTAGAACGTGTGATCTGAAACGGATGGAATTATAGGCACAAAATCATCAGTATCAGAGAAACTTACTGCAAGTAACTAAAATAAAAACACAAAAGAAGAAAGGCGAGTCATACAAATATGTATCAGTTGTTGTTACGCAGTCCAAAGCTGCAAGTTGGGTGCTTAAAAAATCAGACACCCAACTTTATGGCTGCAGCACCTACATGTATAAAGTCCACAGTAGTGCTGAGTACTCAGCCCCTTGGAAAAAAACAAGCCACTCTTAAGGTGCCTAACCTTAGCATCTATGAGAACTTTGGTCTTTGCAGCAGCAACCAATTTAAATTATTTAATATAGATTTGGGGTGCAAATTTTGGGCACGCATATGTAAAAATCTTGTCCAGAAATGTGCTAAGTGTGCAGATCAATAAAAGCGCATAGATTAATGAAGGACTATAAGCATTATGAGCAGTAATTCTTCTAAGCCAACCAACAGAAAAGCTGGTAGGAGAAAGAATGAAAATTAGTATAAACTAGTGCCAGCTACTGAGGTATTATGTAATCTCTACTGATGCAATCAAAGTAATTACAAATCATCAGCAAACATTTTCAAGCATTCTCTACACCACTGTGCTTAATGCTGAAAAACATATTGCCACCAAATTCCTTGAAAATTTCAGTTGCACATTGTAAGGCTGAAATGTTTTCAAACTATTCTTCACTACATTATAATCCATTCAAATGTTCCTATCCTGAAGCACAATAATTAGAATTCTTGTGAAAGCAAACTGTGTGTGTGAATTTTATATAACCACTAGATATGTCAAAGTCTTTGCATTTGTATCACTGCCCCAGTCTCACACCTCCTTCCAGTTAGGAAAATGGGCATTGTCATTTATTGAACTATTCATGTCTTTTTTTCTCCTCCCTCTCCTCATTACTTTTTCCCCCCCATCTCTTGGCCCAGGTTTTCCCCTAGGATTCCGATCCTGGAAAGTCAGGGTTCACAACATTTTGGAGTTAGGGGACACTTTAATGGAGTTTAGTTCTGAGCACAGGCCATTTCCAACTAGAGGTGCACTGATACATCAGTCCAATACTGGATCAGCATCAACATAAAGAAAATTGACTATATCGGAAATCGGCCTGAAGTGGCCAATAATTTAGCCAATAAACGCCTGTGCGTGCATGCAGCTGTGGCACAGCATGCAGGCAGCGAGAAGCATAGCCTGGCAGCTTGGAGAGCTGCATGCAGCTGGTAAGTCTGTTGTAGGGGAGGAGGGGGGGAAGAGAAAAGAAGAGGGAAGGGGTGTGTGGGAGCAGATCAACACCCCCCACAGTGAGGGAGTGGGGCTGGGGTAGGCGCTGCCGGGGCAGGGTGGGCGTGGGATGGAGCCATGGCTCATCTGGGGGGGTGTGGAAAAATTGTGCGTGGTTCATCCAGTGGCTCCCGCAACTCATCCAGGAGGGCACGGGAGTGTGGGAGGGAGGACAAGTACCCCTGGATCTGTGTGGGGTGGGCCAGGCTAGGCCGAACAGGCTGTAGCTTTGGGCTGGAGCTGTGCTGTACTTGGGGTGGGCAGCAGCAGTGCTGGGAGGGGGCTACGGTGAAATCTGCTGTGGAGGAAGCCGC
>NW_005842933.1:544840-554013 GCF_000455745.1 Alligator sinensis
CACCACTTCCCTCCCCCCTCACCATTCACCAAGCAGACTTATCAGCTGTATGCAGCTGTATCGGAAATTGGATTGGTATTGGCCGATATGCATCCTTAAAAATCGGCTATCTTATCGGCCACAAAAAACTCTCAATGCACCCCTACACTTCCAACCCAAACCTACACAGTGCTGCTGCCACCACTTCTCCCGGCTGCTGGGCTACCACTGAAGCCCTTCCTACCACCTAAGTCCCCCAGTGCAGCAGGATGGATAAAATGCTGAAATGCAGGCTGGATGCAACCTGGGGGCCTCAGTAAACTTCAGGTTTAACTGATAGATAACCACTCATGCTGCCCCCTTTGCTCAGCTCTCAGCAGGGTCTTCACCATACAGAATCATGAGGAGGAGCCAGCAGCACTATTCATGCATTCTTTAAAAAAACAAAAGAAAACAAAAATTAAAAAAAAAACCCACAAATATAGGGGGCACTTAATTTACTAGTACAGATTTCTAAAATACATAAGAAAGGCCACATTTACCTTTAAAGAATACAAAAGTAAAATGACTTGTTCAATAAAGCAAGCTCACAGTATCTTATGGTATTTGCAACTCCAGGAGAGAATGTGATCTGTAACATATATACACTGCATAACATAAAAGGGGACTAAGCATTTCAGCAATGTAGGAAAAAAAAAAAAAGAAAAACCCGAACAAAGTACAACACATGCTTAACTTGCTAACCAATCCAATATAAACAAATCAGTGCAGGAAAAGACTGTAGATTTTTAGAACTTTTTTTTTTATGACCAACAGCTTGATTCTGCCCTCAGTGAAATCCATAGCAAAACTCCAACTTGTTACACAAGTTATTCCAACATGTAAAGCAAAATCTATACCCGAATGCCTATAGCTTTACCTATAGCAAAATCAGTAAAGCTTCAACTTCTTCATAATGCCTAAAGTAACAGTAGCACCTTAATTCAATAAAACCACTGGATACTGAAGCTGGATAACTGAGGTACAGGAAAACTGGGAATGGTTACCAAAAGCCAAATTTGAACACAAAAAAGTACTGTAAATACATCAAGTAGTTATTTGGTACAAGCTTGCAACATGAACTTTTGAACCATAGCTGAGGTTTAGCTACTACCCCCCATCTCCACAAAACACAGATTGTATAGAACACTGAAAAAACCTTTTAAAGACCTATCAAAGAAAGTGTATATTGTGTATGCATGCATGAAGAAAGTGAATCTGTTGCTTTTAAGTGAATATAAGCCTTGATGTAAATCATGCAGCCCCAGTTTATGAATAACTGCATTTGTTTCAATAGCAAAACAGAATAACACCTCCTCTGAATAGAGAGTACTGGTCGGAAATGAGCTAATGGTACAGTTCTTTTTGTATTACAAGATTATTTTCCAGTACCCACTGTGTGGGCTTAAAACACTAGCCTGAAACAGCCAACACAGTTAGAAGCAAGATTTACAGCTGAAATGAGGGGGATCTTTCTTTGAAGTGACTGACTTCTTTGCCTGGTGGCTCAGAATTACAAAACTTCAAAGGGACTGCTCTCTGTGAGCAGCCCTTTACATTTTTCCTTCATCTCTGCTGCATATGAGTTTATTGATAAACAATGTTTGAAAACAATTATGTGGATATCAGTAGGTTAGAATGGCACATAAGAATTTGGATATTATTTAAAACAGGTGTCCATTATTGTAATAATTCTAAACAGAGAGAGTAGTATACTTTTGCCTACCATAGTTGAATAACACACAAACAAGACTAATCCTTCAGAGTTTCAGATTCTTTGACAAAAATGCTTTTAAGTCCTTACAAACAGTAACGAATTTAGCTTCACTGTGCCCCTTGTTATCCCCATTTACAGATGAGGAAAACTGTATAAAGTCTAATCACGCATGGTTTCTTAATGCAAAAGTGTTATTCACAAGTCTAATTATAGCATGATCAAAATAACTTGCCCATTCCAATTCAAAAGCTTGTTAATAATTTACTTCCTCTAACATATTATTCAGCTTTAATTATTCTCGAGATAATAGCTTTGAGGTAAAGGCCAGTAAATTTAGATTTTGGAATGCAAACCCTAAGTTATAATTGTATACGTAAAACCACTGAACTCAAGTTGGAAAAAATGTATAGAATGTCATAAGGATAAGTAATAAGTCCTTTAATATCTTTATTCTTAGGAGGATTTAACGTGAAGTTTGGCCTTTAAGTAGGATGGTAACCTAAAGCAGCACACCAAATAAAGCTTTCAACTTTGAATCAGATGAAAAATGTCTTCTTGGCTAAGTAGCCCTCGGCAGAAGCACTCTAACTTTCAAGCTTTACTTTAAGTGAGCCCATTTAATGCAGGAGGAAGCAGAACACATTCACCTTCAGGAGGAGGGGCAGGATTCGGAGCATGCTTGCATTGCCTGAGCACAGCAGGTTGCGGGGGTGGGGGGGTGAGGGGGTGTCTCTTGCATGACTCCCAGCGTGCCCCACAGATTCCCTGGGCTGCGAACAGGTCCCGAGCAGAGCCAAAAGGCTAAGCCACCCATGACTGGCTGATGGGAACATCACAGCTGCCCACCTAGACCTGATGCAGCTGCAGTTCATCATGGCCATAAGCCATCAGCTGGCCATCCTGCGCATGCATGCTTGGCAGGCCCAGGGTGCACGTGTGTGTGTGCGCATGTGTGTGGTGGTCCTGGCACCATACTGTGGCAGGCTGTCTGAATCTATGAAGCCCTGGCTGGGCAGCTCCTCACCCATGTGGACCCAGAGCCCTCCCCAGATGAGGAGGGCCAGAGGGCTTCAAGTGCCCATGCCCTGTTACCAGGCCATGTGTCTCCAGCCCCAGGCTCATCTGGCCCCGTGTCCTAGGCACCGCTGCCCACAAACCCACGTCCATCCCCCTTCGTCTCTCCCTACCCAACCCTCCCCAGGGGCACACACCAGCATGCAGGGGAATGTGGCATGAGGAAGAGACATGCATCGTTTTAATCAAATGTTGAAGCTGCCAAACTTTTAGTGCGTTTATAAAACAAGAAGTGTACAACGCTGCCTGCTCCGGAACTTGAAACTTTCATCTCAGTTAACGTTGAGAGAGTTGGGAAAGAGAAGGGCTGCACTGGGCAGTTATGACGCTGAAGCGAAAGAGGGGGATGGGCAGCTGCAGAGGTTCAACTTAACCGACATGAAACCCTGGGGCAGGGGAAATGCCGTGAGCAAAACTGCCACCCCTTGGTTTAATTAAATGTTGCAGCTGCCAAACTTTCCATGTGCATAATAAACAAAACCTGTGGAACATTGCCCACTCCAGAACTTGGAGCCCAGGGGCCTGCCTATCCTTGTAGAGGCTGCACCACTCCCCCACAGCAGGACCCGAGCATGCAGTGGCCTGGCTTGGTAGGCTGGTTGGTTGCCTGTCATCCTGGTCTCTTTGGGGCCCTGCGCTTGCACTGGCAACTGCCAACGATTGTGGGTAGCAAGGGCTGGTAGGCAGGCTGAATCAGTGCCAGCCCTGGCACTGGGTCTCAGGCAGCATGGTTCCCCTCCCCTTCTACACTGCTGCTCCCAGGAACAGGCCCCGCCAGATAATTTTCTGGCTCCTTGACCACAGGTCTGTGGCTCCCATGTACCACATCTCCTGTCCCAGGGCACCCTTGTCCCTCAGCATCCCCCAATCAATGTGCAGTGTGGAGCACTCCCCCTCGGGTGCCATCCAGGGCCTCCCCAGGCACACTGTTGCAAGAAGAAGTCCCTGGAGTGGGGCTCTCCATGCCAGGGGGTGGGAAGCAGCCTGCCCCACCTTTCTGGTCCGGAAGGGCAACAGTCTTCCTGCGGGAGGTGATGCTGGCGCCAATCAGGGATGTCATAGTCTTTGATCCTATGCATAAACTCCTTATCCTGGCATTGCAACTCTCTCAGCTCCACAGCGGTGCACATGACCACCCTCAGAGACCAGTTGGCCATTCATAGACCTCATTCTTAGACCTTAGCAACATTTTCTGGGACTGGGCGCTCACTGAAGTGCTGCAGCACAATGTGTGCAAGCCATTACCATCCATTTTAACCCTCACATCAGGGGTCCCCTTTGGTCTTCATGTCACCAGCACCAACTATACACGTCTCCAGCACTCTGCAGGTATCTGGTTGACCACCCTAGATCCAGCATCTCGGGCTCCATGACTGGGCCTCCCATACACAAATGCAGAGCCAGCAGACAAGGGAGATACTGAGGGACCTCTGGTGAGTCCCCTGTCTGGACCCTTTCCCCTGCTTGGAGTTGGCAGCTGCACAGCTCCTCACAACCTGGCACTGACCACAACACAAAATGCCTGCATTTCACCTCCCAGCTGTGAAAACTCAAGAGACCTGGGTTCCACCTCCCTGCAGTGGGAGCCAGGAAGGCTCGGAAACTCAAGCGTCAAGGGTCTAGAGGGATGAGCCTTCTCTGGTTCTCCGGGAGGAGAGGGATGGAGAGACTGGTCTGGGAGGGAAGGTTGCTAGAGAGAATTCCTATTTTCTACTGCACCTTACCTGCAGCAGTGCTCATTTGTAGCTTGTCTGTCAAACAGTACCTGGAAGATCACCAGAGAAAATGTGTAGTTTTTGACTGTTGGTTACACCTTGGTTATGGGGCTCAAAAAAAGCTTTCAGTGTATATTGGGGTTTGTTTAAGTTAGGGTTTGCATCAGGTGGATCTGGGTAAACATTCTGGCCTCTCTTATGAAAGCAAAGTGACCTTAAGGGATGGGGCGGCCAACTGTCAATTATCCAGATTTATGGATACTCAGTGTAACACAGACTGATAAGTCCACCACAACAGCAGGGTGTCCCAACACTGGCACCTCTGTTTCATTCCAGGCCAGTGACGTGGAGGTTGGGGTGGGGAGAAGCATTTGCAAGGCATGAGGTCAGTGGGGAGCATCAATAAATCAGTATCATCACCTCTTCCATGTGGACAATCATCGAGCCATGAGCATGCTGAATATTTGAGTAGGCAACCACATCCTTTCCTATAAGCATGCCCCAAGCTACCAAGGAGTCACAGTAAACCATTCCCCCTCACCTATAAACATCACATTCAGAAGGTAAGCAGTAAAGTCTCTGAACAGGTAGCTAACATCTTTAACCAGCGTGACATGGGGTGCCAACTTCAAAGTGCACAGAACCACCGCACTTGCAATGGTATACGCCCCATCAAATTTCTGTGCTCCTGTATGGCCCAGAAGTTGTCGCACTAAAAGCTTGATACTGTACTTAAGTATGCTGAGACTCATAACAGGCTGCACAACTTACACACACACACTGATGTACTCCCTGCACTCTTTGGCATTAGACCAAGTGATATAAGAAGACAAACCCTAACAGCTCCCCTGCTGCCAGGTTTCTTGGCCCGTAGAAACCCCAGCAGGCCAGGTACTGTTGTCTTGTGTGTCATGCTAAATTTAGATAAGGGGTAGGGCTAATAGAAATGAAATGATCATTCAGAGTAATCTGGTCTAAAATCTATTCCTACAGCATTTTATACCTACGCCAAACAAGTGCTCCATTGGCCATGACCTTGACAGAGGTCAAGTTGACCAGGCTGACATCTGGATATTGACACTTCAAAACAACACTGCACAAGATGAACATCTTGAAGAGCCCCCTGTGTGAATGTAGTTTCCAATAAACAGCACAGCATTTAATCAAAAGCTGCAGCCGTTACAAATGCCTAGGTGGGGCAGATAGAATCTGCACACTGAGTGACAGTACCAGACAGGGGCTCACAGGCCAGAAGGAACAAAGGGTTAGAGTGGGGTTGGAAACAGGGGTTTCACCACTTTGGGTCAAGGACAGCCTGGGAGAAGGGCCAGCCCAGTGCTCAAGCAGACCAAACGAGCTCTGACCAACGCTAGAGCACCACCCTGGGAGGAGAGGTGACCAGATTGCCACGATGCTCCATGGGATGTCGGTGGAATGTGCCCTACCATGAGTCGTGATAGAATGTGGTACAGATATTCATTACAGTACTGTACTCTAACCTACAATGCTGAAGTCAGATACCACACATCCATTCAGGGTTATCTCAGAGCAGGATCTGCCATTTTTACAGGACTGTGTGTGTCCTGATCATCTTTTCGATTACAGTTGTAAAGTGCTTTCTCCATGCCTACTGTGCAATAAGTGCAACTTCTGCACCTGGCCCTAGTGTACAGTGCTCATCTTGGGAAGCACAGCAGATCTACCATTTTTGTATTATTTCCCTTAGTTTTTCATTGTTTTTTAAAGTAATTGCTTGAATGACACACTGCAGAAAACTTCACAGGATAAGAAGGTTAGAACCTCCATCTGAAAATAGAGTTTGATTCACCACCACATTATTCCTATTTTATACCAGCAAGATGATACTCTGGCATACAATGGTAAAATATGTTCACAAGTTTCCTTAACTATATTAATTCAAAACATATTTTAATATTAAAATATTGAGGGGGAGGGGGCAGGGAAAACAAGACAAGCAATTTACTTTTCCATGTTTTGGCCCGTTATTAGTCTTGAATAATTCAAGAAAGTCATTCTTACTTCGTAGTTTTCATATGCAGTAACACTGCAAAATGTGAATTATGAAAACTGCAAAGGAATGTTTAGATCCAAGCACCTTTAAAAAAAATAAAATGATAACTTCTCTATTTAATTTTGACAGCATTTATTCCTTATATACACAATGGTAGCATGACAGACTTCTAGACAAGTGGGAGGTCCTGTAAGTGCTACAATTCAACTAAAGAAAAAATATCAAGGCTGTAAGATACAAAGTTGTTATATGTTATACAAAATCTAAATGGTAGACCACTGCTACCAACAATATCATTTTAAGAAGGCCAAGTAGGAAGAAAAAAATTGGTCTGGCTCCATTGAGCCCAGTTTCATGTTTTTAGCTTTACATAACTGCTCTCTTAGCAACCAAAAACACCCACTAAGTATCTCTAATATTTAAACTTAAAATCAAGCTAAGCCCAAAGACTAACAAATAAACAGAAAAAGAGCAGGGAAAAACCATATGACACTGCCCTTCCTGTAATTCTGTTTTCGGCTAATCAATGAGAAGCAGTTGATTCTTTCAATTAAACACGGATACACAGACTCCTTTGCAAATTATTGTGGATGAGAGCAAGAGAATACATTAATGCCTTAAAAAGGCTAAACAATTTAGCACCACAACTGAAGGCTTAGAAGGCCTTATAGTGGGATTTACTTCCAAAGAGAAAAAAACACACCAAGTTTTGTGGTATCTATTTCTGTCATAGACCAACCCAGATTATGCACTATGGTCAGTAACCAAGATAAATAAGATCAAGTGTTCAGCTCAACACTATATTAGGGAACACAACTTAATTAAGATTACTATCCTAAATATGGCCCCAATATCTTTGAAACTCACATAACATGAAGAAATGAACCATATATCCAATGACAGTTTTTGGACAGCTAATTATAAACAGCACTAGGCTGTATTAGAAATCATGTATTATGCCCACTAATGTGCCACAACACGATGCTAGTGATAAGAGTAAGCAGTCATGACATCACAAAAAGGAGCACACACTTGAGAATACTTTTCTTACAGTAATAGATTCGCAACTTGCTATAGTCATTATCCACAAAGATGAAAGTATAGCAAATAAACCATTTATCTTACATTTATGTTCCAGTAACAGCCACAACGTGCTAGGAAACACTGATTACTCACAAAGTACGGGACATGGCCTACAGAACAGATAAAACTGAATTGCTGTGCTGATCATCTAGTCCTGATTAAAAGGCCACTACTACTCCTATTTACTATAATACAGCTGACATGAATTCTTGCCAAAAGTTAACTTCTTTGCCTTTTACAAACAATTTTTTTTTAAGAGGCCAAGATAAATTAATGCGCTCTGGAAATCCAACACCTCTTTCCAGTTAAATTACTTTTAACACTGACCTATAAGGTTACACTAAGAGGTAGTGGGGCAATAGTAACTTTCAAACATAGATCACAAAGATAAGGAATGAGACATTCCCCAAAGAATACAGGCATACTTTAAACCTGCAGCCAACCATGATTTCCAAGTTTGCTCTGGCACAGAAGAGGGAATCTGACTATAGAGTGGAAAGTGGGAAGGTCTGTTAATATCTGGTCGCACGAATAAAATTTATGGTCAGTGTCAGCATGCAGGGATGGAACTCAATTCAACTTCCCCTCCCCTCCCATCTTCCATGGGGCCTACACCAAAATGGCTCATTGTTGTGGTTCCGCAGTAGAATCCATGTCTGCCATGTGGGAGAGCCCAGTTCGATCCCTGAATGAGCACATAACTACAGCCATTGGGGCACCAAATGTCTGGACTGTCTGGCCTCTGGATTCTGTCTCACTGGCCTAAAACAGGGATGGAAGGCCTGGGCAGCCTCCACCCCTCCACACTCCTGCCTAGGTGTATGTTGAAGGCATGGGTGACTTCTCACACACACACTATGATCCAGAAGGACCAATGGTTGCCCACCTACACCACAATGGGTTCCAAAGGAAAGAAGAGAATGATAAATTGAACTGTCTGCCAGAAGGCATGAGCAAGGGGCAATGCCTCTCCCCAGTGAGGAATGGAAAACCTTTTCAGCTGGATATAAGGAAAAACTTTCACAGTTCATGTGACTAGACACTGGAATAAACTCCCAGCAGGGGTGGTGCAGGCACCTACCCTGGAGATCTTCAAAAGGAGATGGAATGCACAACTTGCTGGGGTTACTTGACCCCAGCAGTCTTTCCTACCCAGAGCAGGGGGGCTTGACCCGATGATCTCACAAGGTCCCTTCCAGCCCTAAGCTTCTGTGAATCTGTAAATAACTGGAAAAAGGAGGATAGAATTTTCCTTTGAGCTAAACACCCATCAGAAGCTGATCTTCGAGTGCAGCCCTAGCAAGGTAAAAATTAATATAAAGATGGACTCAGAATATGGCACCTTGAAGTCCAGGTCCTAGCCTGCCATCAACAGCTGCTTGATTTCCTGGGAACTATTCCCCACCCCCCAAGATGGTATTTTGACTAGGCTTCTGGTCCAATGCAGAAGCATAATATGTGGCTACAGCAGGATGAGACTGACAGAGCAGTCCAAATGCAGAGTTCACCCCTGCACTACCTGGGCCAGCAGGAA
>NW_005842933.1:554023-562134 GCF_000455745.1 Alligator sinensis
TCCCCCCTCACCTCCCATGAAGGAATCCTTGTGGAGACTCCATTATCACCTTTTTGCCTGTAAAAGAAGAAACATCTCATTTCTTCCTCAGGCAGCAACCTCCTTTGGCAGATACAATGGATTCTCCAGAGGTCCAATCAGAATCTTAAGAGTATGCATAATATAAAGACAGTTGTTTGTAGTAAAAGGAAGAAAAACCCAGTAAAATCCTTCTAAAGGACAACCTCTAAAAGAGAAACCATGTACTCATATTTTAACAAGGTTTGTGTTGAAAGGCATCATGTATTAGCATGTCAATCTCAGGATATCCTTGGAACAATTATAAAACTATAGTTAACATGCTCTGGAATGTTTACAAACAAGTTTTTAAAAGCCCTATGGCAAATAATATGAAATATGCTTAATTAACTACTCTCAGAACTTTTTGGTTTGAAGAGTGGTGAAAACAACAAGGGCTTGTGGAACATTTTGGCATCCTTATGCGATTTCATAACATGAGTATTAATAACACTTAATGCTGCCTCCCAACTGCTGACCTCCACCTGTTAGAAGTGGGTTACTTAAAAAAAAAAAAAGTATACTGAGTTATAAAATCATTGAGAACAGAATGCCAAAAAACCCCCACAAACAAACAAACAAACAAAACGAGGCAAGCATTTTTTTTTTTTTTGGTGATAACTTTTACTGTCGCTACTAGGAGGTTCTCAGGAGCATACACCCATTTAATTTTGACCGAGAGAAATCTGTCTAGTTGGAAGCGGTCTCATTTTTCTGTGGAAAAGTCCATACTCTTCCAAGTAAAGCTACTTGAACAGCTGTATGCTCTTTTTGTGCAGGCAGAAAGGCACAAATGTAATGCTAGTCCAGAGCCAATGTGACTGCTTTTGCTAAACATTCAAACAGCTGACTTTTAACCAATTAAAAGTCAAAAAGCAGGGTATTTCCTAAGAAATGTAAAAACATTTGCATGTATATAGCTATTTTGTCCAAAGATTTCAAACCATTTTAGCAGCATAAAATACACGTCACAACACTAATGTGACAAGAGGATTTTATCATAATCATTTGCAAACAGGTAGACTGAAGTTTGGAAAAGGTAAGTGACCTCCCCAGAGGAGTCGTGGCTGCTGTAGAAAATACTCCAACTGAAAGCCATTGGTTTTTTAACTGGTTTTCTCCCCTTTCTGAGCACATTGTCAGGGTTTCCCTCTTAAAATACCTAGTGGCATCAAAGGCTGAAAATGGAAAAATGGAATTTTCAGGTTGGGTGGTGGGGGCAGAATTTAATATAAAAAAAGGTAATTTGGTTGTAACATACATCACATTTAGCAAATTAATGCCCAGGAGTCCAGTGAAGCAACAAATATTTTGAACTCACATAAAGGGAAGCACACTCAACAATTAAGTTCTTGCCCTGCTCTCTCCCTCTTCCCACCTTTTGTATTCAAATCACTCACTCCACTTTATACACTGTTCTATGGTTGTGCTTTCACAGCATCTGATGAACTGAACTTGATATACATATATGAGAGCACAAGCTTTTGTGAACTCATTTAGTCTATAAGGTGTATATTTACCCTGAGCTCTGCCTAACTTCAAACTAACATGGCTAACTATCTCTCCCTGGTAATCATTACAACATACCAGCAACTTATAAGCTGCATGTACACACTAGTGAAAAAGCTTAACGTTACAGGTGTTTTGCCTTCTGCCTACCTAACAGAAAATAGCATGGATGGATGTCACAGAAATTCCAGAAAGTGTTTTATGGAGGCTAAATGGACAACTTTAAGGAAACCCTTTGTTGGTGCATGCATTAATGCTCTCTCATACACAATAAAATAGAAAAAAGAAAGAGAGAACTATACACAAGGTGGTAAAAGTAACAATAAAATGCTCTACATTTCCACACTGTTTTTCATCAGAGGATCTGAACATACAGATTACTTTTGATTTAAAATAACTGGAAATATGCTTTGTTCAGATTCTTTTCTGAAGGGGCAAATTTCATGTATTAATGAAATTTCAGTTTAACAAAAGGAGAAGAGGTTTAATTCTTTTTTCCTGATTAGGTACAAGATCACTATTTCACTATCTAAGATTTTCAGATCAGCTAGATGTTACTCAGGATTTAGCTTTGAGGGAAGCCTGATAAAAAATGTTAAATTTTAAACATGGTTTATATTGCAATACCACTGGTTTAAGAAGGGGATGTTTTAACTTTCATATACATCAATACACAATATACATTACTTTAGTGTTTGTTTTTTATTTGTATACATTGTTATAGTTTGGAAATAGATTTCACTGCACCTTGGTAAAGACTGTATGCCTCTATAGGCTCTCAGAGATCTTCTCCTATTGACAATTTCCATGATATTTAACATTGTCATTGTTTGCACAGGGAAAAAATTCTAGGGAAGAAAACTACCTTACCTAGAAGGCAGAGAAAGACAGAGAAAAGTAAATAGAGAGACAAAGAGCAGCAGAAGAATGCTAAACCAGGGAAAGGAGAACTGAGCTGCACAAAAAACCACCAAATGGTTTTGTAGCCAACATATTCCCTTTAACACCTGATCTCAGCCATCGATTTATCCCATAACAATCCTGAAGGCTAGATAACTTCATGAAGTTCTCCTGGCCCCCCAGCACTGATTTCTCCAAGATGTCTTACTTATCTACTTCAATTGTAGAGAACTGATACTATGAAACCCAAGTGAATTTTACTAATTCATTTCTACACACAAAGTATTAGGGTCTTCCCTCCCTCAGTCCAAAGGATTCATGATGTTCCAGTAATGGATCCATCCTGTGATTCCCAGACTGTGTTATCCACATTGTGTCATTCCCCAGAATAACACAAACCAAGTAAACACTGTAATCACGTTATTTATCCACTTACAAATTCTTCTAGAGAATAAACTCTCCAAAAATTAAAGCAACAACCAAAAAAGGTTTAAACAGCATATTTGTAAATGCAAACAATGAGTGACAGCAAAAAAGACCAATGTTCAGAAGACAGCCTTATTTCTGATGCAAGCTGTTTATGAAGCTGTTAATGTTTTAGGAGTTTTCAGTTCTTACTGGCAAAGAAAGCTAACTATGAAACTGTACTACACAAATCTAAGGAATGCCAGATTCCATGTAAGAATTAAATACATGACCAATATGCTTTGAAGCAGAGTACAAAAACAGGTAGACACACAGAAGAGTCTGGGACTTGATTTAAGGCTGAAGTATCAATACTGAAATTCTGGGGATGGAGTTGCTAGCAAAAGAAGACAGATTGAGTGTTTTGTCCAAGATCCAAATCACAGAGTTAGACTAGTGAAAAATCCAGAATTAACCCTTGACAGACCAATTCCAATTTGACAAGCAGAAGAACTAACTCAATTCATAATGAAGGCTACACAGGTGGACTGTGCTCTGACACCGAGGAATTCACAGATAATTTAAAATTCAACGAGAAAAGTACATGGAATTCAAAGCCACAGTCCACAGAAAGCAGCACATGGAGCTGCACATGCTGTGCTTAGTATCGCAAGTCAAGACACTTCATTTGGAAGAAGATGCAAGAACTGAAATAGATTACATCACTTTTCAAGAACTTGCCTGTAATAATTGCACAACATTGAAAGAGAGGATGACAACAGCACTATCAGCTCAAAGGAATTCTTCATAGGAAAAATGAATAGTGTTACAGCACATGATTATTGGACTACAAGCCTGAAACCCGATAAAACTTTTACTAACTGTAAGTAGGGCGCACCTGTTCAAGCTAATATGGTACCAGAACCAGTAATATCAGTACTGAAAGAAAAGGCAAAGACAATACAAGGTACATGGGTGAAGAACCCCAGGGTTCACACTGGTGATCTCAACTAAGAGGATTTGCAAATTAAATGTATTGTGTAAATAAATCAGAAAAGGAAGCATCTAATACTACCGGGGGAGGGGGGAAGTGGGGAGAAGGCCCGCAGGGGAGGTGTACCCAGTATTAGGTTAAAAATATTTTAAACTCTTGATCACAGTAGGAGGGGCCAGTGTGGTGTGGCAAGGGACCAAAATCATTGAGGAAAAATTTGAGGAGCTCTTCAAGGGACAGAGAAACTCTCCAGGACACAAAAGAATTGAAAAAGTCCAGTCATCCCCACAATTCATGCCTCTTGGAAAGTTCCTTCTATCTTAAAGGAGAGGCTAAAAAAGTAGTTGGATACAGTCATTACTGTGTTTACTCGAATAGATGACCCTGATTATAAGACAACTTCCCAATAATTAGATTCTATACACAGAAAAATTATAAATTTGTTATAATTATCCAGGTATAGAATCTAATTATTGGAGGTTTGCCTTGAATTTGTCCTCCTCCCACTGTTACAGCAGGGAAAATAAATTTGAGTGGGTCAGGTAGCCCTTTGCTTTCTGCTTCCCCCCCAACTGTTTCTTCTGGCAGCCGCTTCCCCCTCTATTTGCTGTCAGACCCTTCTCACCCTGAGCACATGGAAATGAGAAGCAAATCCAAAACCAATAACCTTGAAATTAAACATAACTGTAGAAATATCTATAACCCATACACTTAGTTTATTCAGAATGGATGCATATCACCTTTTTTTTTTTAAAACTGCTGCAAATTTTAGCACAGATGCTCCATAAACACACTTTTGAGCAGCACTTTAGCACCTACTTATATATAGTACAAATTATGCATGATATTAGCAGTCTAAAGCCAAAGGCTTATGATTTACCACATAGATCACTGGGGTGGGCCCCATCAGAGTCAACAGCATTTCAAACCACAGTGAATTTAAGCAATGCTCAGTATGAATGTATACTCCAAACCCCACCCTGACAATTGATCTATGTGCTAATCAGCCCCAACTCATGAACCGGGTGTTCTTGTCACAAGTCCTGGGATGCTTCAAAAATGTATATGCAGATGACATGCAGGACAACCTGATCTGGTTTCACCTCATGGAGGGCAGGGCCACACTAATCATATGCACTAGGTTGACAGAAGGGATGACAGAGGGATTCTGGGTGACCTGTATGCAATGTTGTGACTCACCATGACTTGAAAGAGTCAGCGGTGGGGAGAACTGCACTTAATGGGCACTACCATGTATGGGATACGTTAACTTATTCTTGTGGTAGGGAGGAAGCTGGCTGCCAATGTCAGAGGGAAGGGAAAAGGTGGGGAAGAAAGGAAGACAGCATCCCTCTGGCTGTGGAGTAGATCAAAGACATGGCACAGGGCAGGGAAGAGGATGCATCAGGCCAAGCAGCTTGCAATTGATCCCTTGTGCTGGAGGCCAGATTCAATCACTTGGGAGGCTGAATCTGGCCTGTGGACCATAGGCTGAGCACCACCAGTCTAAACAGATTCCATTTTGATTGGGAGGTGTTTGTGTGGGAGGTGGGAGGGGGGAAGGAAGGAGTATAACCCAGACACTTTTGGAGCAGAGCTGCTACCAAAAAGTAAATGTCAATGCACTTAAGACCAAAGCTGCCTTATTAATTCAAAAGTATATAAATAGTTTTACATCTTTACTTACTGAGCCCAGTATTAATGAAAACCTAGCATAGACCCAGAAGGGCCTAGAAAACCTCCTCTCAAGAATACATCAATTTTGGGTTTTTTTAAGCTTCAAATTGAATCCAAACTTGGAAGATATTTGGTGGATACAAACATATACTCTATAGCAATGTTTCTCAACCCATGGGTTGTGCCCCCAAAAGTAGGCTGCTAGAATATATGAAAGGGCCGTGAACAAACTTTAAAAATAGATTCTCCTTTAAAAAAGGAAAATGTGAGAAACTGTGGCTTTTCCCTTATAAGCTGGCAAAGTTCCAGTCTGTGAAGGGCTGCTTGGGGCCCCCCTACCCCACACACCTACCCTGTGCCCTACATACTGAGGGGCTGGGGCCTGGGGGTGGGAGGCAGTGGGTCAGGAGTGAGAGGCACTGGATCAGGACTGACCATCGATGTTTAAAAATGGTTCCTGGTACAAAAGAGGTTAAGTACCACTGCTCTACAGCATCTGACAAGAACTAGATTATTTATACATCAATAGGATTAAAAAAAATTGTTTGGTTTCAGTTGAAACATGGGTTCTCATTGTCAATGGCTTTTGAGAAGGGATATTACAAAGTAACTAAGGTTTTTTGCAATGGGTGGGCTATGACTTATTTCCAGCCCTTATTGTTAATTTAAGGGGGAGCTACCAATACTAAATGGAATTTTGTGTAAGGCACTGGAATGATGACTCAAGACAGTACAGAAAACATGAAAAGAGATACATGACGGTCACTTAAGAGCTGATATATTTAAAAGAAGGGCCAAAGATGTATTTTACAGGAGAAGAGCTTGTTATAGATGCCAGAAAACACAGACCCAGACAGGTAAAAGAGCCTATGCTCATGGGAAAATTGGGCTCATGGAGCAAAGTGTATCCATAGACGCTGACTACTACTATTTTTTTTTTTAACAAAGGATGCTGTCCAAAACGATTATTCTCATTTTCCTCAGATAGTTTTACTAGAAGACTCTGAAGCTAAACAAGCAAGCATGCATACAAAATTCAATTTCCCTAGACATGGTATACCAGAACACAGTAATGTAACTCTTTCAACTACAGTTTATGGGTCTGAGCAGTCTCCACTGAAGTACAGGTTTAGGTATATTGGTGCTTCTCTTTTATTATCTCTGATTAAATGGCTTGCTGGAAAACCGTCAAAATAACAAAACACCTACTAAAAGTGGTATGGTGTCATACTCTGATCTGACTCTAATACTCATAAGCAACAGAATGGTATCAGTGAAACGTAGGTTTTCACCCCATTTTTTTCAAAAAAATAGAAATCAAGAATGCTTAAACTACTACAAACTAATGTGTCATTAGATCTTGCAGACACTGAAAGACCTGCCGTAGTAAGATGCTGTCTCTCTTATGAGATAACTATGTCAGTTGTGTGTTTGTATACGGTTTTTCATGCAAGGTAAAGCCACTGAATTTTCACTATCGATTCTCTCCATACTATTTTGTGAAGAGAGATTTTTAGGTTATCTCCCACACAAAGGTTGGTTGTCAAAATACTTCCCAACAGACTAGCAAGAGTTTGGCTATGGGCAGCAGCGCAAGCCTTTACGTATAGAAATATATTTGAAAAAAAACAAACCCAAAAAACAGAGCAAAATAGTACAAGTAATTGTCTATTCTGGTTTAAGCCAAGAGTACAGCACAGACTTCCTGAGGCAGAATCCATGTTTCTTTTCATATGCAATTTATACTGCCAAGTTTAAACAGAAAAATATTATATGTATCCATGGACATCTAAATTTAGAAAGACAAACAGTTCTGCTGTAGTTGAAAAAAGATGGTAGGAAAACAGCAGTTATTACAACTCATACAAGAGAAGTTGTTTTGGTATGTACGAGTTGTGACTAGGGCAAAGGGCTAAAGTTCGGCAGGGAAATCCCTACACAGAAAAAAAGGATGACTTGGATTTTTCAGTTAAAAAGAATGGAAAATACTATAGACTGATGTGCTGGCAGCAGCTGAAAGATGTATGAAAACAAAATGGATAAAAATGTGCACTGAAGGAAAAAAAATGGTTAGGTAAACATTTTGGCACCAAATTGTTTAAATTGGGATGACCCCCTGACGGGCATTATATGCCCCTTTTTTCATAAACATTTTTACAGTAGTGTTAAGAATAATCATACTAGTATGTCTCATCAACTTAACTAACTCAGCTTGTCTCTCCATTTAGCTTAGTGGTCCTCAAACTTTCACATTCAACACTTTTCAAACTTGAGCAGCACCCCATTTAAAAATAAATGATAATATAGATATAGTAATTGTTATTAATATGTTAATAATTAATTATACGTTGTATTATATTTACTCCACCATGCCTCCTGCAGAGTCAGATCAAAAGGCAGCTGTGGCAGGGATGCATGTGCGTGCTGCAGCCCTTTCTGGTGTGACCTGGCAGAGTGTCTCCTGGGAACAGAGGTGCACAGGGCAGATGGAACTATCCCATAGCTGCAGGAAAAAGTTGCACCCATCTGTACTCCATGATGTGAACAGGCATGCCATTTCTGCTGCAGC
>NW_005842933.1:562144-563463 GCF_000455745.1 Alligator sinensis
GAGTTTGACTCTGACCTGCATCCTGAAAAGAGCGTGTGTTCTACTTGGAAGCAGCAGCAGCCTGGAGATAAATGACCGCTCACCAGGTAAAACTGCCTTGTGCACCTCTATTTTCAGGAGGCACATCAAAGCTGAACCAGGAACAGCTGCAACAGAAACGTACCTCCCTGCTTAATGCAGTGGCTCTCAGTTTGGCTCTAACACACCTCCAGAAAACAGAGGTGGCAGGGGACAATTTAATTCTGTCATACCATTGGCAGTGCCAGCACTGTGAAACTCCTAGCAGGTTCTCATTGCCCCCCAGGTTGAGAACCACTGATTTAAATCCTGCTAAACCCTGCAGGTAGAATGACCCAAAGATTAATGCAGGCATTTTGGCTACCTCTAGCTCTGAAGATGTATTGTTTTAATTCACTGAACTTGGATGATCAGAGGTCCTCAAGTACCAGAGTCTTTGGAGCGTGTTTATCCGTCATAACAAACACCCACATAGTTTTCCCAAGATCGGGCAGTTTAGCAGTAGTTCAGAGCAGAAAGCATCTATGACAAGGAGACAGACTTTGTGAATGGGGCGGGGAGCAGTGGGTATGATATATCTTGCCTTTAGCAAAGCTTCTGACAGTCTCTCATGACAATTTCATTAACAAGTTAAGGAAATACAGTATACACTAGATGAAAGTACTGAAAGGTGGAAACATAACTGGTTGGATCATCATACTGAATGAGTAGTCAATGATTCAACATCTAGTTAGGAGGTGGTATCAAGTGAGATTTCCCAGGGTTTTGTCCTGAGTCTGGTACTGTTCAACTTCTTCATTAATTATTTGGACAGTGGGATAGAGTGCACAATTAGGAAATTAGTGGCATACACCAAATTGGGTGGAGTTGCAGATACCTTGGAAAGTGGGGCTAGGATCCAGAATGACCTGGATAAACTGGAGACATGGTCCAAAAATCAATCAGATGAGATTCAACAAGAATAAGTGTAAAGTCCTGCACTTGGGATGGAATATTTACATGCAGTAATACAGACAGGGGAATGAATGGCTAGGCTGCAGCACTGCAGAGAAGGACCTGGGGGTTACAGTAGACCATAAGCTGAATATGAGTCAACAGTGTGCTCTTGATGCAAAAAACCAACAGCACACTGAGTTATATCAACAAGAATGTCACTTGCAAAACAAGGGAATCGATTCTTCTGCTTTATTCAGCACTGGCGAGACCTCACCTCAAGTACTATGTCCAGTTCTGGGCCCCACACTCCAAAAATAATATCGAAAATTTGGAAAAAGTCTAACACGTGACCTCAAGGTTCAGCA
>NW_005842933.1:563494-567762 GCF_000455745.1 Alligator sinensis
AGGTTGGAGATTAGGAGGCACTTTCTTACCATAAGGGTGGACAAGCATTGGAATAGGCTAGCTAAAGGAATTGTGAAATCTCCATCCTTGGAAGTTTTGAAGAGCAGGTTAGACAAGCACTTGGCTGGGATGGTTTAGTAAGGGATAATCCTGCCTTGGGCAGGGGGCTGGACTAGATGACCTTGGGAGGTCACTTGCAGTCCTGCTTTCTTATGATCCTTTTATACATAAAGAGATATTACTCTGAAACCTTATAAGGCAGGCAGACCTTAGGAAAGACAGTATGCTCTTAATATCTTAGCAGACATTTTGAAGTCTCATCTCATGTTCATAAACAGCAAGACAGAAATTCTTCTGACTGCATGACCATGACTCTCAAGTATACAAGTAGTTAAAACACTGTCTCCTACACATAGCATGAAGTGTAGTGATGGGAGATACTGGCTAGAAAGCTTACCATAACTAATTGAGGGTCTAGTCATATCTAAACTCTGAAGCAGAGTAGTTTGTGTGTTGGCCATTTGTGATTTCAACCTCTCTGAAAGCTAGTATTCTGAGTTTTTTCATTGACTGTTGACTTCTATAGTACCATTGAATCAGCTGGGATCTCACCTGAAATTTTTCTTCAGCATCAAAAGTAAAATGTAATCTACGAAAGGAAAGAAGTTTTGAATAAGAACTCTGGAATGTTTTTGGTTCATATTCCTTCTACCAAAGTCCTATGTATATTTGGGACATACTGGATGTTATTCCCTTTTTGGTGAGAGCACTAGCATGTCCAAGGGCATGGAGGAGTCTTCACATAGAATGGTTTCAAAAGAGAAGGGGACGCTGCTACTTGGGCTGATGCTTGAGAGAGTGCACCAGCTGTTACCCTGTAACTGCTAGGTGTACAAAAGCCTGTAGCAATAAAAGTGAGCAAAAAAGTGCTCAATTTTTTGCTACATTTGTATGGCTATTGCCTCCTGCACATATACCTTGTTACAGCATAACAGCTACTGCACAGTCTGGAGCAGCAGCTCCCCCCCACTCTCCCTGCTCCAAGCAGCATAAAAGACCTAATGGTGAGGAAACTATTAGTGGTCCTCGATGGAGATATCAAAAGAGGATGACGGTGAACCAAATGATGAACTGCTAATCATTTGCAAGTGGCAGACCAAGTGGTAGGCTGACTTTTGTGACCTGAAAACTTCTTCCTTCCCAAAATGAGACAATAATGACACAAGACAGAAACTTTGTAGTGAAAGCTCCTCCTCTTAAGGATTCTGGTTAGAGCAACAAAGGGGTTTTCCATGGTGTTACAGAAAATTTCTTGCGATACTTTTTCACTGATTTTGAAAATACATGTACTCTTTCAATCTCCCAGATGTAAAACCATTCTTCACTTCAAAATTTAAGTTTGCATTCAACTATTTTATGTAAGGTTATATGCAAGTATACCCCTTAGGCAACATCTATGCTCAGTAACCCATTGTTACTGCAAAACTAGTTGCCAGGGAACAAATATGAAAGATACCCAAGAGAATTATGCAAAGTAATAGTTTGGTAGACATTCTAAAGGAGGTGATCAGATGAAGATACATTCCTTATGAATATAATATCTACTAGCAAATTGCCTGTCAAGAATGACCAGTGGGGGGGCCTGGAGGGGCCGGAGCCTTGTGTCTGCCCTCCCCCTCATCACTCCACGTCCAGCCTCACTCTACCCCCTTCCCCTGCCACTCCAGGTCTGGTTCCACTCTACCCCGCCACCTCCGCATTCACATCTGCCTCCCCCTCCCTGCCGGCTGTTCTGGGGGGCAGCAGGGATAGGCAGTGGTAGAGGGGGGTTGGTGCTGCCACCATGATCCCCACCCTTTGCCCTCAGGCAGGGAGGCAGGGGGGAAGCCCCGCTGCTTGGGCAGCCAGGGCATGTTTGCCACCGCCAACAACTTCCCTGGCACACGCAACCCACACACAGCAAACTTGGGCATACGCAACCCACGCACAGCCAATCCCCACACCTGCCCTCTTGACAGCGCATGCGCAGTTGCCCAGAAGTGTTATGGACAGACACACAGACAGACAGACAAAGCCTTTTATTATATTAGAAAGTCTTTTATGTTGGAAAACTAATGCCAGGTCTAAGGGGGGGACTTCAAGTTAAAAGACTGTATGGTTCCTTCATGAGTGACTAGGGCTCAACACTGGAACAAATCCATTCTTAGTATACAGTTCATCAAAGATTCATTAAACAGAATTAAATACACCTCATAAGCAGGTCAGACAATAGGGTAGTTTCAATTACAAATTTACCCTATAATTCAGCAATACCTTACAACTGAGTTATGCAATTTATATAGCACTGTTGGATTATTTAAAAAAAACCCAAACACCCTAATACTTGGAAATAAAAATTGTCAGCTCACTTTAGGAAGAAAAATTCTGTTTCTGTTCCTCACATGTCAAGTATCAGCAGAAAAAATTATTGGTCTTGAAGCATTACACTAATTCTCTCTTACCTTGCCAAGTCCTTTCAACTTTGAAAAATATATATATATATATATTCTCATTCTGATCTTTCTTGACCCCAACCCTACACTTCAAAAATTCCACATAATTGTAACAGCTCATGAATCTGTCATTGGAAACTATTATATGTCAGGGATTCCAGATCTGAAGCGCTGTTGTTTGATTTCATGCATTTCTCAAAACAGAAACCACAAAAATTCTGTCAAATTAAATGAGAAGACTCTGATTTTAGAAGTCCAATATACCACGACTCTCCATGGGCAGAAATAAATAATGTCTCTAACTGAGCAGCTGATAATGTCAGCTTCCTAAATGACTAAGATATATATTTCTGAATCCTGTGTTTGCCCACTGTTGGACCAGAGGTGAAGTATATTTAAATCCTTCCATCTAATATTTTTCAGTTGGGCACTAGGCCAGAAATGTATGCAGCAAATCTCATTCCGTGGACCTGTACAACTTATTCCCTGCACTTGTTGGAGGTAGTGGAGCAGAAAAGTCAGTGACTGGCGCAGTCCCACTGTATGAGACAGCTATGTTTTCTTAATTAGGTTACAAGAATACAGTCAATTTAGCAATTGGACCAGCTTAACGGCATGAATAAAATGCATTAAATTACTGAACAAGAACTAACTTTAATCTTAATTACTCATTAATGATGATACAAATAAAAACTGCCTGAAGAGCAAAACAAAAGGCTTAGAGAAAACCTGGAATTCTGCACTTTTTCTGTCACAAAAAACCCTGTGACCTCAAGGATGGCTTCAGAGTAGTTAGTGAAAAAAAAAACAAACCCACAGAGGTGAGACTCCTGGTGGTGAGACAGTTCGGGAACGAAGTCCATGGCCCAAACTACTAGTTTTATTCAAGTTGTAAATGTTATCCATATTAAACATCTGACATTAGTATATACTATTGCATAAATGGTCAGCAGATCAAGAAAATAGCCAACTATTTGCACATTAGCCTTGCAAACTGAGTCTCCTCTCCTCTCTATTAAAATGTGGCTTTTTGTTCTGAATTTCAATGTACTAGAAATTTAACAGTCAGATTCTCCTCCCCTTCTCCAGCCATTCAGGCAGTACAAAGTGAAAGAATGTGGCTCTGAATGGCCCGCTAGGAATTCCCTCACCCATAAATTGTGTAATAAATTATACCAGAAAGCTAGGGCATAGGCACCACAAACTAGTAGATGGGACTTGCTTCCTGGTACCCTACTTTTATGCACACCAAGCAGACTTCAGCAAACAACAGATTCTGGACTTCTAGAGCTACTGGTACTGACTAAATACAGATTAAACAAAGACTTATAAATCCTTGTCAACAGTGGTTGAGAGAGATCAGTGAATAAAACTATAATTCCAAACCAGAAAGACTCCCTAAGGAGCTTGGACACAGGTAATATGCATTTGTTCAACAACTAGAAGTCATGGTGATCTGAAATGTGATGTGATCTCTTCGACAGAGCTCAGTAGTTTAGAAACTAGCACAGGGGCCATATCCTATCAAAAACAGGAAATCAACTCTAGCAATAAATCTAAAGCTCTGGCTCCTGCTATTTCTTATCTTGGATGAGCAGTTGCTAGTGTACAAAAGACCAGATAGCTTTTTCTTTTTAAAAAACAGAAAAAGATATAGTCAGATTTCTCGGGAAATGACATCATCACTAGGTAGCAAGTTAGGTTAAATCAGCCAGTTATACCCTTTGGAAGGTGAGAAGCTAATATAACCTCTTTGTCAATTTTTTTTTTTTTTTT
>NW_005842934.1:0-2939 GCF_000455745.1 Alligator sinensis
ACTGCCGGTGCGGCGCTAGGGTCAGGTGGGGCCAACCTTTTGTGGTAGGGGGCCACAGAGCAGCCCAGCCCCCTCCTGGAGTGCTGCTCTGGTCCCCTGCCCCATCTGCTGCTCTGCCTTCTGCTCCCTGCCCTGCGCTTCCTACCCTGCTTCCTGCCCAGTGATCCTTTCCCCATCTGCTGCTCTGCTTTCTGCTCCCTGCCCAATCCACTGCTCTGCTTTCAGCTCCCATCTCCATCTGTTGCCCTGGTTTCTGCTCCCCACACTGTGCTTCCTTTCCTCATCTGCTGCTCTGCTTTCTGCTCCCTGCCCAGTCTGCCCCCTACCACAGGCTGGGGACCCTACCACAGGCTGGCCACGCCTGCTACAAGGCATTGCCGACTGCCTTCATGCCAAGCATGCGCGGGAACAGTTAGGGGGTGATGAATTGCATGCGCATACACACGAGTACACCAGCCCCAGTTGCTCACGCACGCACACAAGCACGCGCACACAGCCCGGCTGCTCACAACAGAACCCTCCTGCGTTCCTCTCAGCCCCTGCTTCCCAGGGGCCTGGACATGTGCTCCAGATGGCACTGGGATTAGTCCCCGGCAGATCCCTCACGCCCGCGCAGCCGGGGCACAGACACCAGCGAGCCCTGGGTCACGGCTCATGTCCCCGAGCCCTGGGGACCTTCAGTCCCAGCTCATCTAGGCTGGGAGGTGGTCTGGGAAAGGGGCGTGCCACTCCAATCCCTGCCCCATCTGCTCCCTGCCCAATCTGCTGCTCTGCTTTCTGCTCCAGCACTGCCCGAGTTGTACCCGCTGTTGGAAGGGGGGCACTGGGAGCCCATATAGCTTGAAATTCTCCCTCGCAAGCACAATCAAGGAAAGGAGGTGGGAGCCCCGGCCCTGCCAGCCCCAGGCACCTGTAACAACACACAGGCAGAGCAAACCCATAGCAAGGGGGCAGGGTGCGGGCAAGGTTCCCCAATGGTTAGGGCCACAGCCTGGGACCAGACAGGGGCTGAGGAGACAGGAGCCAGACAGAGGCGTTTCCGGAGCCGGGGCCCTCCCAAAGGCACCGAACAGGATTCCTGGGCAGCGCCGTGCCCCAAAAGCAGGCACGCCTTCCCTCCATCCCGCCTGTCCCAACAGGCCTGGCATCACCGCCTCCGCAGGCAGCTCATCAGGAGCCAAGCCTGCCTCAGTTTCCCCAGATCTCAAATGAGGGGCCCAGCGCCCCTGGCTGGGGCGGCCAGTTCCGGCTCCGAGCTCCCGGGGGTCCTGGGAGGGGATGCCAACAGATTTCCTCTGGGGGCCGTTCAGCAAGGCCGGGGGAATAGAGGCACGCCCCCTGACCCAGCTGCCGGGGTGGCAGGAGCTGCTGGCGTTACAGAGGCGCTGCCCCAGGGATGGGTAGGGAGATGCTCTGCTCCGTGCGGAGCGCAATGGCTCCCACGACTCTTCCCAGGCCCGGCCAGCCCCTACTGGGACCATGTCACTCGCCCAAAGCTGCCTGATCCAGCCTGTCCGGGCACAACCAGCCTGGGAGCCACCCTGCTCAGGAAAGGATTCGGGGGGGAAGGGGACGGGGGGACCCTCCAGAAACCTCCCTGGGGAACTTGGGCAGCTCAGGAAGAGCCACACACGGCCATGCACCCGTGGGAGACAGACCCCCAGAGCCCTCCCCAGAGGCAGGGGTTCAGAGGCCCCCTCCCACATTACAGCCCCTCTCTCCTAACTTCAGCAAGCCCCGGCCCCTGCAAACCCAGCGGTACCTGCCCGGGGAGGGGGGAAGCGCCTGCTCCAAAGTCCCCCGTGCCCAGAGGAGCTTCCCCTCGGGTGTTGCTCTGTGTGGCGGTGCCCGTGGGTCCGGCACAGGCTGACCTGGGGTACCGCCGCCTCCTGCCAACTTCGCAGCCTTGTTTGTGCTCCGGCTGGAGGAGACGATTCCCCGGCTGGGCCGGGCGCAGAGCAGCCGGGCTCAGCCTCGATTTCCAGAGACTCCTGCTGGGTGGAGGACGTACAGCAAGAGGGCCGGGCCCGCAGAGGCTGAGCTGCACCTGGCGCAGGAGGCTGCTGCGCCCCCAGGCCTGAGCCTGGCCTCCACAGTGCCAATCCCCAGCTCCCGGAGTCCTGGGATGGGGGGACGCGTCTCCTTGCTGGGGTGTACAGGAAGCTGTGGGCTCCAGTGGGGGAGAGGAGGGGGCATGATCCAGTTCACCAGCCCCGCCTCCTTGGCCTCAGCTGCACACACACGTATGCACACATATGCACATGCCCCAGTTGCTCCTCCCCTCCCCTGCAGCCAGGCTCACACCTGCAAGCCCTCTGCGTTGATCTATGACCCCTTGTACCCCACTCCCCCATGGCCTAGGGACATACTCACACCCCCTCCTTGCACACCAGCCCATGCTGCCCTCATACACCTTGCACACCCACCCTTTTCCCCACCCTTGCATGTGGACCGCCCTGCAAACCATTTGCAGATGCCCATGCACACGCCTCTCCCCTCCTCCTTGTGTGCACCCCTCAAAGCCTTGCATGTGCCCACCCCTGCACACCCCCTCAGCCCTCTTGCACTCATATGTGCACACCGCCCACCTTTTCATTGCATGCACATGTGCACACCCCCACCCCTTGCACACGCACAGCCCTCAAATGCCTTTGCATGCCAGTGTGTACACCCCCGTCCCTTGCTCAAACGTGGGCACACTCCCCTTGCACACTCACGGGGCACCCCTCCATTCCCTTGCACAAGTGTGAGCACAGGCCCCACCCACGCCTATGCATTACCCCTCCCTTCGTATGCATGCGCGCACACCCCTCAACCCGTGCACACGTGCGCGCGCGCACCCTCCATTCCGTCGCACGCGCGTGTGTGCACGCCGCTCCCCACCCCATTGCACGCACACGTGCGTGCACGGTCCTTCGACCCCTTGCACACGCGTGTGC
>NW_005842934.1:3062-10841 GCF_000455745.1 Alligator sinensis
GGGTCGGGCATCAGCGGGCCCCGGAGCTCGCCCCCAGCCCCTGCCAGCACCACCCAGCACAGCCGTGACCGGCCTCTGTGCACGACCCCGAGCCCCCTGCACGCGCGTGTGCGCAACTCCTCGTGCAGGCATCCTCCGTCTCCGTGCTCATTCCCCATGCACGCAGATACCCCCCCAGCCACCTGCACACAACTCCTCAACCCCCTTGCACATGTACATGTACACATTCTCCCGCCTTGCACACGCATGCTCTCACCCACTGCCCCACACTGTGCACATGGGTGTACAAGCCCCCCTGCCCACCCTGGATGACGGAGCCCGGCCTGAGGCTTTGGACTTCAGACCAGGTCATCATTGCCCCGTTGGTGACATGGGTGGGGAAGGGCTGGGGGCGACGGGCACGGCGGGCAGAGCCAGGCAGCTTCTTTCCCTGCCGGCTGCCGAGATGCTGCCACTGAACTGGGCTTTTTCTGGGAGCAGCCGGGTATTGCCAGCGCTTTACCCCGCCCTTTACTGGTGGGCCCAGCTTCGACCTGGGGCTGGAGTTGTGGACGCCGAGACTCCCAAGGCTGGCGTGGGGCAGATGAGATGGAAATGGCATGTTTCTCCCCTCGCCCGTGGCTACAGAGAATCTGTTGCCTTTGTCATTGGCGTCTCCTTCTCCCCAGCCGTGTCTGCCTGTAGACCTCTCCTCGGGGAAAGGGGATATGTGGTATATAGGTCCGTGCCTTCAGCCCCCGGCTCCTGCAGACGCTGACACGAGTCCATCGAAGGAGCTTCTTGGTTGTCACCTTTGGCTCTGGCTGGGGGGGGTACGAATCAAGCTGAAACGTGGAAGCAAAGATGACCCAGTCTCTTGAAGAGCAGCAGCATCCTGGTCGCAATGTAGGCGATTGCTTTAGATGTTTCTTTTGGAGGATTGAGCTAAAAGAAATCTCCCGAAGTTCAAGGACAGGTGCAAAGTCCTGCACTCAGGACGGAGCAATCTCATGCACGTGTGCAGGCTGGGGACCCACTGGCTGGGCAGCAGCTCTGCAGAAAAGGACCTGGAGGTGACAGTGGACAAGAAGCTGAATATGAACCAGCAGTGTGCCCTTGAATATGAAGCTGAATATGAACCAGTACTCTTGTTGCCGAGAAGGCTAACGGCATCCTGGGCTGCGTTGGTAGGAGTGATGCCAGCAGATTGAGGGAAATAATTATTCCCCTCCATTCAGCACTGGGGAGGTCACATCTGGAGTCCTGTGGCCAGTTTTGGGCCCCCTACTACAGAAAGTATGTGGACAAATTGGAGAGTCCAGCGGAGGACAACAAAAATGATTTGAGGGTTGGGAGACAGGACTAGTGAGGAGAGGCTGGGGGCACTGGGCTTATTTAGTCTGGAGAAGAGAAAACTGAGGGGAGATTTAATAGCAGCTTTCAACTCCCTGCAGGGGGGTTGCAAAGAGGATGGAGCTGGATTGGTCTCAGCGGTGACAGATGACAGACGAGGAGCAATGGGCTCCAGTTGCAGACAGGAAAGTTGAGGTTGGATATTTGGAAAAACTTTCTCACTAGGAGGGTGGTGAAGCACTGGAGCTTCCTTGGAGATGTTTAAGCCCCAGGTAGACAAAGTCTTGGCTGGAACGATGTAGTTGGGGCTGGTCCTGCTTTGACCTAGATTGGGGTGGGCAAAATGCGGCCCACTGGGCATTCTATCCAGCCCGCAGGGCCCCTAAAAAATTTAGAAAATGTATATTTATTTGCCCCAGGGTGCCTGCCATGCGGCCCTCGATGGCTTGCCAAAACTCAGTAAGCAGCCCTCTGCTCCAAATAGTTGCCCACCCCTGACCTAGATCCTGAGGTCCCTTCAGGCCCTAATGTTCCCTGATGCTGTGCAGTCTCTACTGTGACAGTGAGTTCCCAGGACGGATGGAGGGGACGGGCTGGAGCTTTGCTGCCTTGCATCAGGAGATGAGATAGGGCACGGATGTGAATCTCCAAGTTCCCCTGGAAGCCAGTGGTTGCATCACACATGGGTGATCGGCCCAGGAGTTAAATGCCCTCTGCCAATAGCTTTTCAGTGGGGCCAGAGACTCAACCCTAGTCCAAGCCTTCCTGCTGCTTCCTTGCATGACCCTGGGGAAATCACTTAACCTCTGCCTCAGTTTCCCTGTCTCAGAAGTGCAGGGGAAGGGCCGTGCTAGCATGTTAACCCTTTGCAGAGGGGGAAATTGGCTTCATAGAGCACCAAGAAGAAATTTGTAAGGGGCTGCCCTTAAGTCAGTGATTCTCAGCCCAGCTGCCACAAGATCCTCATAGGGGCTCACAGTATGAGCACCGTTATATTGCACCTGTGTGCAATTCACAGCATGCACCTGGGGCTTGCCCACAGGACCCTGCAGTTGTCCCAGGCATCCTGCCTGGCTCTGGGCTGGCTGAGTCTTTTTGCGACACAATGACTTCAGCATTTTTTTTTCAATCTAGTCCAGAAAGGAGGGAGAGCAAAAAGCTGGGGTTTTCCATGCGGAGCTGGAGTCCGATGAGCTTTGAACCCCTGGCTTAAGAGTTTATCCTGGCATCAGCTTCTGTCTTTCAAAGCTCTTTGCTTGGTCAGTTTAGGTAGCAGGAGTTAGTCAGGCCAGGCTATGCCCTAAGCCGCTTGCCTCTGTTTTAGTTGGTATGCTTGAGGGCTGCTGGCTCTGGAGTCTTAGTGCGGGGTGGGGATGCCCATGGAGGACTACCTGTTCCTTGCCGGAGAGATGTGGGGGGACCTGATACCTTCCCCAACCTTCCCCAACCCTGAAACGTGCCGATAAATCCAGTCTTCACTTGCCAGCCGGAGCAAGCAGCTCTGTGAGCAGCCCCCGCAAGCCGGCTTCTGTCTCAAGGCCTGAATTCTCCTCTCCTCTCCGTCTCTGCATCTGGAAAAGCATTTTCCCTTCCTCCTTGGATTCAAACAAGTGAATAAGAGCATGTGGAGCTGTGCTAGCCGGGTAGGGGGCGTGCTGTAGAAATGGGCACCCTTCGGGAATGCCAGGATGGAGATTTTGGGGCAGAAGTGGTGGGAATTTTGGGGTGCCGATGGGTCTCGTCTGCTAGGAGATTTAATGGTGTTTCTCCCCTAAAGAGTGCCGATCGGCTGGCTGCGGCACGGGGCAATGACACGTCTCTGGCTCGGGGCAGTGTAGGCCCCCATGTCCTGGGCTAACGAAGCTTCCAGCTTTCCCCTCCTCTGGGGAGCGAGTTGTGTTGCAAGCCCCAGCCTGAGTTCCCCTTCCCTGTGCCTGTGCAGGGGTGACCGGTGCTCACAAGATGCAGCCCTGGGGCCCATTCACATGGCTGACTTGTGTCCCCAACTTCCCCTCTCAGCCTGGCCGGGTTGGCATTTTCTATTGCCAGTCCTCCAGAAGCTAATGCTTTCCCCCCAGTGCATTCAGTAGGTCCCTAATCTTCAGCCCCCAGCCTCTCAGATCCCAGGTCATACCAGTCTGAGCCTCACCAGCTTGAATATGTCTCCTCCCAGCCCTGTCCTGTAAGGAGGGTGGAGGGGAAACAGGTATGGTGAACCCAGGGCTGCAGCTTCTCCCAGGTGATTTAGGTTCCACGTGCTGCTGTTCTGCACCGTCGCCCCTGGCTTCTAACACTGCCTCCATCCATCACCGACGTGGCAGCTTTTATCTCTGGCATCAGCCTGGGCAGCACCGAGCGCCCATCTGTTCCCCTGGCCGTAACCAGGAAACCCCTGCTGCCTTCCAGCATGGAGGGGCGGGGGGGTTTGCTGTGGGGGGCCTGGCTTGTTTCATCTCTGGTCTGGCTCCAGGCTGGGCTTTCTGGGCACCAAGGCACGTGCTGATCAGAGCTCTGCTGGGGGATCTGGCATCACCCCACTGAGCTCGGGCAGGATCTGGCCCTGCAGCGTCCCTTTGGGTCCAGCCTGGAAGCAAGAGCCTGTGGGGTCTCAGTCAGTGCCCACTCACCAGCTGACGGATACAGGGCATGGGGCTGAGATCTGCCTACCTCTGCTTTGTCATAGGTGGCCGGATACCTTCCCCTTGGCACGGGGAGTGTGAGGGGCTTCCCCTGTTCTCCCAGCCCGTGGCTGCCCTGGAGCAGCCTGCTACCAGCCCAGCGCCCTCCTGTAAGTACAGGGCCAAGGTGCTGGTGATGCCTGCCCTGTAGGACGGGCACAGAGCTGCCTCTGGGACCCAGGCATTCGGACATCCGGCCCTCCCCGGGCAGGACCGTGGGCTTCGCTCCCCTCCCCAGAGCTGCAGGAGGAACCCAGGAGGAGTCCTTGTTCCCACGACCCTGCTCTGATCTCCGAGAGCCAGAGTTAGAGCCTGGGGCAGGTTTTGCTCTGACCATTGTGTAGTGCTGCTACTAGGCGAGCCCGTGGCCTCTGGGGTGGGCTCAGTCACCGTGGCCTGGCTCCCATCTGGCCTGGCACCTCCAGTGCTGAATAGGGCTGGAAGCTGACAGACCCAGGTCAGGCCTGCTGCAGAGAGATGGGGTGGTAGCCCCTCAGCAATGCAGGGCGGGATATCACAGCAGGGGGGAAGAGGGTGGCTGTGGCCTAACCCAGGGGCAGTGGTGCCATGCCTGGTTAACCCCTTTCTCTCCCGGTAGGACCATGTGCAGCACCACCAGGAAGTCCACGTGGTGCTGGGGAACGAAGCCTGCGACCTGGACTCAATGGTGTCAGCCCTCACCTTGGCCTACTACCTGGCGCAGGTGAGTGTCTTGGTGCCCACAACCCTCCTCCTCCAGCAGGAGTGGGGGGGGCGGGGGTCAGTGTCCTCATGGTGCCTCTCATCACCCCTTCCATCCCCCACAGACAGCGGCTGGGGCCCGGGCAGCCATAGTGCCAGTGCTGAACATCCCACGGACCGAGTTCCCGCTGCGCTCGGAAAGCATTTTCCTGCTGCGGGAGCAGGGCATCCCTGATGGCTGCCTCATCTTCCGGGACGAGATCGACCTGGCGGCACTGCACCGTGCGGGCCTCCTCACCCTCACCCTCGTCGACCACCACATCCTGCCCAGGCAAGTCCCAGAGGGTAGGGGGAACCTGGGGTTCACTCCTGCCTCTGCCACTGACCTCCCAGGGAGCCCTGGGCATGTCCCTTGCTGCTGGCGGGGCCTGAGCCCCAGGGCCTGTGGCTTCAGGGGCTTGGGTTGATGGGGGGTGGGGGGCTAGGCACCAGTGGCAGCTTCTCTCCAGCTGTGGGGGGATCCCTGGGGCATTGTCAGGGCCCCATGCCTTGTCCTCTTCCCTGGCTTTCCCCCATCTGTGTAGTGAGGCCATAAGGCCCCTTCCCATGGGAGGGCAGAAACCGGGATCGGGGCAGCGGGTGATGCCCCAGGCTGGGGTCAGTGATGTGGAACCAGCCTTGGGAGCAAGGCTTTCCCCAACTAGTGGGGCCTGTTCCTGGGGTAACTTCAAGGTCCCTTAAATTTTGGGGTCCAGGTGGGCTGATGCCACTGGGAGGTGCCCCTCCCCCAGCTCTGCAGCTCACCTCCTCCCCTCCCCGTACCCAGTGGCGATGCTGCACTGGAGGAAACCGTGATCGAAGTTATTGACCATCGGCCCCTGGAGCGGGACTGGGGCCCTCGGCGCCGGGTCACGGTGGAGCCCGTGGGCTCCTGCACCACCCTGGTGGCAGAGCGGGTGATGGAGGGGCCGCCGGAGCTGCTGGACAGACAGACAGCTGCATTGCTACATGGTGAGGGTGGCACCCATTCCAGGGGGGCAGGTTTGGGCTGTGGGGAAAGAACAGAGATCCCTGTTCATAGACATCATGCCTCTGTCACCAGCTGGTGTGTGCCAGGCACGGGGGTCTCAGGCTCCCCCTGCCACACTCATGGCCCCCTTTGCCTGCAGGTACCATCCTTCTGGACTGCGTCAACCTGGCCCCAGAAGCCAGGAAGGTCACCCCGAAGGACACCCAGTATGTGGCCCTGCTGGAGGCGAGGTTCCCAGACCTGCCAGCACGAGACATCATCTTTGAGATGCTGCAGAAGGCTAAGTTTGATGTCACGGGTACGCAGGGAGTGGGGGGTCATTGTCCCAGCTGCAGCAGGAGGGAGACGGGGGCAGCTCGGGGGTGGGGAAGCAGGGGGCAAGGAATGAGTGAGGAAACTGAGGCAAGAGGGCCTGGGTGCAGCCCCTGTTTAGACTCCAGCTTTGTGACTTATGGCATAACCTGACCTCATCCGCTGCTTTTGCATGCTCCATACCAGCAGACGGAGTGAAGAGCAGGCCTGGGGAAGCCGGGAGCCGATGCCAGGATACATTCCTAAGGCCACGGATCGCGGCCTGACCAGGCTTCGAGCCCCTCTTGGAAAATCTCAGCTCTTCACTTTCACTTGTTTCCTGGATACAGAAAAATCCTAGGCCTAGGGCGATTCTTCCATGGCAGAAAAGTCGGCCCTCCCAGAACGGGGAAGAAGGGGTGGGGAATCTCTGGGTTCAGCCTGTGAATTGTGTACGAGTTTGCCTAGTGTTTTGTGGCACCCTTAAAAGGATCCTGGGAGACCCTGGGATGTGTTTGCACCTGACTGAAAATCCCTGGGCTGCTTTGACCTCAAAGAAGGGGCTGGGCCAGCCCTGGGGACGCCTCATCTCCGCTGTGTGTCCCTGCCTGCCAGCCTCCTTTTTGCTCACCCCATGTGTCCCGTGCCCACCCTGCACTAGACCTGGTGACAACCTGGGGCCAAGTTTGTGTTTCTACCCCAGCGAGCCCTGACATGGATCCGACTGGTCTGAGCCAGGTCTAAGACAGGCAGGGTGCCATGGCTCCTATCTGGCCAGAGCCCCCATGGTACATTTTCCCCATTCTCACACCCCCAGGCCTCACGACGGAGCAGGTGCTGCAGAAAGACCTCAAGGTGCTGTCGGGCGACCAGCTCATCGTGGCCATCAGTGCTGTGTACATGACCTTGGAGGTAAGTAAAGCCCCATAGGGAAACTGAGGCACAGGGCAGCGATGGATCTGGACATACAGCTCCGCGTGTCTCTACATTTCCAGCAGGGCTGGGGGTGAGGGGAGGGGGGTCCTTTGAATGTGTTGCTGAATGCCTGGCTTCCTGGTCCAGGCTGTGTCACCTCTTTCCCACCACAAGGCCAGGAGGGGAAGCAGTGGTAATGTCCGAAGTGAACAAGCAGGGGAAACTGAGGCACAGGGGGCAAGCTCAGGTGCAGCTTTGCTCCACCTCACAAGGCCCAGTGGGTTTAGAGGCAAAGTCCCCCTTCCAGAGGCAGCTGGATGCTTGGGGTCAGGTCCCAGTGGTTGGGAAAGGGTGGTGGGGCCTGACCTAGCCCTGACCCTTGGCCTGCCCTTGTCCAGGAGTTCCTGCAGCGGCCTGGCCTCCAGCACGACCTGCCCACCTTCTGCCAGCAGCACAGCTACGCCGCCCTCGTGGCCATGACCATCTCCTTCGGGGAGCGCCACAAGCCACACCGGCAGCTGGCCGTGTACAGTCCCTGTGCTCGGCTCCGTGCTACAGTGAGTACATTCAGGGATCTCCCCCCAGGCCCAGCCAGCTCTACACTCTCCTCCCCGCTCCCTGTCCCCCAGCACAGCTGTCCCACCCCTGCCTGAGACCTGGGAAATCCAGTGTCCCGCACAGGTCCCATCCCCCCTGAGTTTGCTCAGTGCCCATCTCCGGGGGCTCTGACCTCTGGGTGTGCAAGGTCCCTTCATTGACCACAGCAGGAGAGGGGCTGCAGGTTGGTATAGCATCTCCAGCTGCCCCCTGACCTTCAAGGGATCCCCAGTTCTTGTGGGTAGAGGCACAGGG
>NW_005842934.1:10851-29135 GCF_000455745.1 Alligator sinensis
CAGAAGCTGCCTGGCCTGCCAGCTCCATGTCCCTCCCCGAGACCCCCTACCCCACTTCAGGCTCCATTCCCATCAGGGCTGCCCCCCACCCCAGCAGGCTGGGTTTGTCCAAGTGTTAGCAGGGCTTGTCCAGGCTGGAAGGTGGGGAGGGGGTAGGGGTTGTGATGCTCATGTGTGCACATGCACGGTACGTGTGTGTACTCAGCTGTCCCTGGTCACTCATTAACTGAGAGCTGAGGTTCCAGGCGGGGAAGGCAGGATCAGGAGGGATTAGAGACCTGAGCATTAAGCTGGAGCCCACAAGCAGGGAGCAGAGGACACATGGGGAGGCAGGTCAGAGGACGTGGGGGTTCCCCGGATCTGGCCTCACTGCGCCTCTCCCCCCTGCAGCTGTGCAGTGCCCTGGAATGTGCCAGCAGCCCCCCCCTGGACCTCTTACCGCTGCCTAGCCCCTGCCCCGACCTCTGCACCTACCGTCAGGGCAACGTGGCGGCTTCCCGCAAGAAGGTGCTGCCCATCCTGCGGGAGCTGCTGTTGCACGGGGGACCTGAGTCCTGGGGCTGCCGAGCAGGAGAGGAGGCGATGGCAGAGGACGAGGCGTTGCTGCCCCCCACACCCATGAACAGCTTGGTGGACGACTGCCCACTGGCCCGGGGACTGCCCGCACTGTCACCTGAGGCCGTGTTCGAGCGGGTCAGCCGCCTTGCTGTGGTGCGCCCTGGCCCTGCTGGCAGCCCTGAGAAGAAGTGAGGGGCTGGGAAGGGCATCTGCAGAGCAACCCCCTTCCCTCGTGCATCCATCCACCCCCTGCAGCATGGGGCTTTCCTCAGGGATCCTTCCACACGCTTGGGTGCTTAGTCAGCCAGAGCCAAAGCAAAGCCCCAGCAGCAGCCTGGGCTGGGGTGCGGGGTGAGATTAGGCTCTCCTGATGCTATGGCACCAGGAACATTGCACAACCAGGGGACTTTTGTGACCATCACACTTGAGCAGGGAGTTCCCCAGGCCATGGCACTGTGCTGGGAGATGGGGGGGAGCAGGCTGCTGGGGTTTGCTTCTCTTTGCGCAGTTCCTTTGCTGCTTCCTTGCCCCCTTTATGCTCAGTCCAGGTCCCACGGGAGAGCTGCTTTCATCCCAAACTTCAGGGGTGCAAGAGGCAAGACAGCACAGGAACCAGGCTGTAGCACCCCAGCCTGGGCACAAGTGACCAGTGCCTCTGGTCATTAGCCCGGATGATTTTGGATACAGCTTTGCCTCTCCTGGTCCCTGCACTGCCAGTCTCTGAGGCTGCTGATTCCCTGGGGAAATCATACACCAGTTTGGCCTCTAAGTCCCCTGGGTGGGCTCTGATTTCTGTGGCTCTAATGTCACCCCGTCCCCCATTTGACTCCAGCTAAACCAGAGGAAGCTGCTCTCAAACATGGCTCACACATGGATTTCCATGGGCTGCAGAATGGGAGGCGATGCCCTGTAAGATTGGACCCCCACTTTGTCCGGGGCCAGAGCTGGGAGCAGAGCCGGTCCCGGCCTGGTTTGGTGGAGGGCTCCAGCCGCTGCGTGCCCTAGTTGCAAGCAGGTACGACTCCCACCCCACAAAACTGGAGGGGGAAACCCCGAGCCTAAGTGTGCTCTCTCCGGTTCAGCTCCTTCGGCTGCTTCTGCCCCCACTTTCGCAGCGGACAAGCAGTTTTTGAGTACTGGGTGTCCCAGAAGCTCCAGAGCTGGGGTCTCTGTGCACGAGCTCTGTGTGCTCGCAGGGGGTGGCTGGCAGCATCCAGCTGGAAGGTACAAAACACACAGCAAGCAGCAGTTGTGGCCCAAGCTGCACCCAGTAAGCAGAGACCACCCCCCTCCAGCCCAGCCCCTGGACCTTCCTTGGTACGTCACGACTTGGTGTGAACTTCCCTTCTGACAGTCGTCTCTCAGGGGGGTCATCCGGGGACTTCCCCAGTAGGTACTGCCCCCTTTGAGCACGTGGGAGGCTTGGAGGGGGCTGGAAGGTTGCTGTCATTTGGGCTCAGACTCAGGCTGACTCAGACCATTATGGGTGACCAGTGGGGACATCGCACAGCTGTGACGTGGGCATGGGAAACCTTCCCTTGGGGGGATCCAGGGAGGCAAATCAGAGGCTTAGAGGTAGTATGAATTGTAATGCAAGGTATGAGCCTGTGGGACGGGTGTCCATACTGGGCTTAGTAATGGCAGCCTCTGGATGGGGGTGTCAGGCTGATGGATCGGGGATGGGGGGGGCATCACCTCCTCCCAGTTGGGTTTATCTGGGCAAAATACTATGCAGTAATATGAGCAATACTTAGCCAGGGCTCTGGGTGGGGGCTCCAGCATATGGTACAATGAGGAGTGTACGTTGATTGGGTATAAATCACGTGAGAACCAGCGAGAACCTCTGGGCTGGTGGGGCTGGGAGCTGTTGGCCTTGTCCAGAGCAGAGCTGTCATTACCTTGGCCTCTGCTCTCAGCAGGCCGTGCTTTCCAGCTGCAAGCTTCTGTGTTACATTAATAATGTTATTTTTTCTAATGATCCAGGTACTTTGCCCTCTAGCACTTTTGGGAGGCGGAGGGATCCTTAATTTTATGTCCGACTGTATGCAAACTTGAATCGGGGTAGCAGGTTCAGAGCTGGTTATAACGAGGGTGGGGTGATGTTTTACAACCAAAGGGCCTGTGGGTTTCTTTGTGATCTTGAAATTTCTTTTGATTTAAAGGATTAAATGTGCATGCTTTCCTGAGTGTTTTGGTTTTGTCTGTGAATCTGCGCGCGCGCGCGCACACACACACACACACACACACACACACACACACACACACACACACATCCCTTCCCTCTTGATGTTTGAACCCATGATGAAACGCAAAAAACAACCATCTCTCCTCTCTATGGCAAACTGCTTTTCTATGGATGTGGTGGAACTTAGACCTCAGCCACAGCGGTCAAAAACTTCCCCTTGCTGGAACCGCTGCTAAAGGATCGAGTGAGGAATGGCCATACAACATGCAGTCTCCTCCAAATTCAGCTGCTGGAAATTGGGGTGTGTATTATAAGTGAGGAAATATAGAAATATAGTAACAGTAGTTTCTGCCTCTGTCTTTTCACCTACTGCCACTGCTGCTAAAGGATCAGGTTGGGAATGACTGGCTCTTGCATACAGCAAGCAATCCTCTCCAAAATCAGCTACTGGAAACTGAGGTGCCTAATCTATGTGAGAAAATATGGTAACAACAGTTTCTGCCTCTGGCTGGGGATATGGGAGGGAGCAAAAGCAGTGCTGTTGGCTATGGACACTTTATTTTTTCCCCTCGAGGTGCTGCAAAAGCTGCTAACTTAGTTACTAGATAAGGAACTTGGTAAAAGTTCTTCATTCTGCCCTTCCAAAACAAGGTGTGCATCTTAATCCAGGGCATGTTGTAGGTGAGAAAATACAGTAAAGGCACTGTTCCCATCTGCTGCTTGCCTCTGTGTGGATCAGGTCCTAGGAGGCACCAGGAAGCTCCAGCTGTGCCCTTTCTGACCTCAGATGCCAGGCGGAGGTCAGTGACTGAGGTCCACTCTATAGTGCCCAAATCGGGAAGTTCTTTCCACACCCATATTAGAGCTTTTAGCTAGAGTTAACAACAGTCTGCAGGGACATGTAATAGGAGCTACATTACCAGGAGCAGCAAGCAGACAGCAGAATTGCAGAAGAATGGCTGGCTTGATTGATGGAAGGTCAAGACCATTAACAAAGAGAGAGGGTTATTAATGTGTGGAGTTGAGAAGGAATCAGGTAGATTATAATGAGCCAGGAAGTCCATTTGACACTGTTGCTGCTGCCTGAATAGAAATGCCACTGCCAGCTGTTGATTATAAAGTTTGGGTGGACCAGGAATCGCTGCACCTCCTGGATCCACCCTTGCCTGGAGCTGGCACTTTCACAAAGAGAATATTCCTACTGCCTGTTGGTTGCACCATGGAGTTGACAGAGGACTTGGACAAGGATGGTGATTTCACTCCCTTGAATAGCTGGGTGCTCGTTGGATCCAGCCTTGTCCTGGCTTTTTCATTCACCCCAGGTAACTAAACCTCCTGCACTTCCCTTTCCAGCCCTGGTCCCCTTGCAAGGAGGATAATACAGGTTTGATTTTACAGTGGGGGTGTCTACATGTGCATTTACAACAACTTAAATTTACTGTGCAGTAAGTGGGAATAGGTTGGCATATACACATGCAGGCATTAAAGAACATTAACGCTGTGTGTGGATTTACTTGGAACTAAACTTAGTCCCAAGTCAGTCCACACACACTGTTACTGCACAGTAAGGTGTTACACATGTGTTACTGCTCAGTAACTAATGACACAGGTATCAAATTTACACTCAAGTTGGCATAAGTCACCATATTTACTGCTCAGTACAGGCATGCACATGTAGGTGCATGTCCATACTGTGCAGTAATTTTGAGTACTGCACAGTGTGCACATGTAGACATGCTCAGTATGAAGGAGAGCACACAGCAGCTGGGCAAGGGCTAGTGGGGTGCCCTGGTGAACAGACGTTCTCCCAGGTCCTGATATACCCCACCCTCAATATACTTATAGGCTGCCACCAAGTCCCCTCCGAGCCTGCGCTTTTCCAAGCTGAAGAGTCCCGTGCCTCAGCCTCTCCTCAAAGCCTGCTCTCTTGACCTCTGATCATGTGCGTGGCTCTCCTCTGGACTCTCTCCAGCTTCTCCACATCCTTTTTAAAGTGTGGAGCTCAGAATTGGATACAGTACTCTAGCTGCAGCCTCACCAAGGCAAAGTAAAGCAGGAGAATGACGTCTTGGGTCTTATTTGAGATGCCTCAGTAGATACAAGCCGGGGTTTTATTTGCTTTGCCGGCTGCGGCATCACAATGGGGGCTTCTATTTATCTTGTGGTCGATCATGACTCCCAAGTCTCTTTCGGACATAGTGCTAGTGAGTGAAGCACCACTGAGCCTATAGGTATGGTGTGGGTTTTTTCTCTCGAGGTGGAGCACCTTGCATTTCTCTGTATTGAAGGTCATCAGGTTTCCGTCCGCCTACTTTGCGAGCCTGTCTAAGTTGGCTTGAATCCTCAGCCTATCCTCCAAGTGTAACCGCGCGTCCCCACAGTTTGGTGTTATCTGCGAACTTAGCCAGTCTGCTTCTGACACCCGAATCCAGATTGTTAATGAGCGGAGGGAATGATTGGAGGAGAGGGGCAACGCTGGAACAAGCAAAGAACCAACCCATCAGGGTCACAAAAACCGACCCAGGTAATGAGATGAGTCACGCAGCTTGTCACAATAGGCTGTGTGATATGTCGAGCAGAACGGATTCATCACCCACAGTCCCTTGGGTATGATATTCAAGATATTGAGCTAGTTAGTCTATAAGGTACAAAGGTACCCTGCCTTGTGCTTGACTTCAGACTAACACGGCTGCCTACCTACGTGTCTCGGCTCATGGTAAGTTCTTCCCAGTATCTAACCTCAATCTCCCTTGTTGCAATTTGTGCCTCCCTGGCCTGTCCCCTGTGGACAGAGCAAAGCATCTATTGTCCTCTTTTTATAGAAGCCCTTTGTGTGTTTGCAGACTTATTAGGTGCCTCCTTGTTTTTCTCCCTAGAGAGTGGTATTCAACCTTTTTTTCATTTGCAGAACCCTTTGGAAATTTCAAATGGAGGTGCAGAGACCTTTGAACTGGGCATTCATGTACGTTTGATCAGTCATCTTTCCCAGACCCCTTAGACATAGTCTGCAAACTGGACCACAGGTTGAAAACCACTGGTTTAGACCAGTGGTTCTCAACCTTTTGCACCTTATGACCCACCTACATAAGGTCAAAAAATCCTTGTCCCACTGGTCAATGAGCAGGGGGGTCCCCCACAGGCCAGTCGAAGCGCACAAAAGCAAAACCAGAAGACCCACCGTGGCACTTCCAGTTTCGCCACTGCGACCCGAGTCCCACCTAGAGGACCTTCATGTCAGGGTTGAGAAACCCTGGTCTAGACAGTTAACCCAGCTTCTTCCAACCTCTCCTCTCATGCCCTGTCACTGGGACCTAAGAACATAAGATAAGAGCTGCCATTGCTTGGGTCAGACCCTAGGTCTATCATGCCTGGTCTCCTGTGTCGCATCGTTGTAGAGAGCAGTTGCTGTGAAAAGCAGAGTGACCTGGGTGAGAGCAGTGTTTTCCCCACTGTTCCCCTCTCCCCTGCAGCCTCCAGCGTTTAGGGTCTAGGAAGCTCTGATGCAGAGGCCGTGCCCGTCACTCTGGCGCTCGATAGCTGCTGATGCCACTTTCCTCCAACAACAGGTCCAATCCAGTGAATTGGGCTAAACGCTCAGCTTCCACCACAGCTGATGGCTACGAGTCCCGCATTTTAATTCCACGCTGGATGAGAAAGATCTGCCTGGTGTTAGTTTTAAACTTATAACCTAAGAATTTCATGGTGTGACCCCTCTTTCTTGTATGGAGAGAGACATCCCTATCCTATACTAAATCCCTATGGACTTTCTCTTCACCGCTTAGTATTTTGTAAACCCTTCTGTCCCCCCTTAAGCATTTATTTTTTAAGCTGACCGGGCCTGGCCTCTGTTGTCTCTCCTCCTATGGAAGCCCCTCCATAGCACTCACCATCCTTGCTGCCCCTCTCTAGCCCTTCTAGGTCCTTTTGGAGGTGCGGGGACCAGATCTGGGCACAGTCATCAAGGTGCGAATGCCCCGTGGACTTATAAAGGGGCCTTATGATACTTCCTGTCTTGTTCACAATTCCCTTCTGAATAATCCCTAAAATGTTTGCCTTTTTGACAGCTGCTGGTCACTGAGCTGGTGTGTTTAGTGAACTATGCACAGTGACTCCCAGATCTTTCCCGTGTGGTAAAACTCATGTAGAGCTCAAGCCTTGCTGTGATCTCATCGTAGCTGTGATGGTCCAGGAAAAATGCAAGCAGCAAGATGTCCTCGGTAATGCCTTATTCATTCACATACCAGGCTCTCTTTTTTTCCTGAAAACGAGCCATTGAAAACTGGTGTGTGGGTCTCAAACAAGGAAATCTATTTTCCCTTTGTTCTGCTGTCCCAAAATAAAGTGTGTGTTTTTTTGGAGGGGGCTGTGAAATGTGAATAAATATGGCATCTTTTCTTGGGCCAACTTTCTAGTCAGGAGAGAGATGAGATGAACCTACAGGTTGAGCAGGGAAATCCAGGAGAGCCTGGAGGGGAAAAAGAGGCCTACAGACTGTGGAAGCAGGGGGCTGCCACCAAGAAGGGGTATGCCTGCTTGGATCGAGCTTGCAGGGAAACAGTGAGGGGAGCCAAAGCGGAAAAAGAGCTTAGGCTGGCAGCAAAAGTTAAGATAACAAAAAGTCATTCTTTAAGTACATAGGAAGCAAAAAGAAGGTGCAGGGTAACTTAGGGCCCCTTCAGGATGAACTAGGGCAACAGGTAACAGATAGGACGGCCAAAGCAGAGCTTCTAAACAATTTCTTTGCATCTGTTCCTGGACACAAATGCAACCATGCATCCCATTGGGACTTTAGGTAAGCCCAGTATAGCTACCATCCCACCAACTGTTTGAGCTGACCTAGTAAAGGGGCACCTGGAGGGGTTGAATGTATTTAAGTCAACAGGTCCTGATGATCTTCATCCTAGGGTACTTAGGGAATTGGCTGGAGTCATAATGGAGCCACAGGCACAACTGTTTGAGCACTCATGGTGCTCAGGACAGGTCCCGGAGGATTGGAAAAGGGTCAATGTGGTCTCTATTTTCAAGAAGGGGAGGAAGGAGGAACCGGATAACTATAGGCTGGTTAGTCGTTCACCTCTATCCTTGGCAAGACCTTTGAGAAAATTGTTAAGGATCACATTTGTGGGGGACCAGCTGGTAAAATGATGCTAAGGGGCAATCAGCATGGGTTCACAGCAGGCAGATCCTGCCTGACTAACGTGGTTTCATTTTATGACCGGGTCACAAAGGAATTAGAGGTAGATGTTATTTACTTAGATTTTAAAAAGGCCTTTGACACAGTGTCGCACCCAGTTCTTATAATTCAACTAAACAGTTGCAGTGTAGATTATTACACAGTCTGGGGAGTAGAAAATTGGCTTATGGGACGCACTCAGAGTGGTGGTGGATGGGTCGGTTTCTACCTGGAGAAATGTGGGCAGCGGAGTCCCACAAGGCTCTGTCTTGGGGTCAGTATTATTCAATGTCTTCATTAGTGACTTGGATAAGGGAGTAGAAAGCACCTTGTCCAAGTTTGCTGATGACACCAAACTATGGGGGGAGGTACATAAACTAGATGGCAGGGCGCGAATCCAGGCTGATTCGGACAGGCTGGGGAAATGGGCTGAACAGAATAGGATGCAGTTTAACAAGGATAAGTGTCGTGTGTGGCACCTGGGGAGGAAGAATCATCAACACTCCTACTGCCTGGGAGGTACCACTCGAAGTAGCACAACTGCGGAAAGGGATCTCAGAATCGTAGTCGACTCCAAAATGAATATGAGTCACTGGTGTGATGAGGTAATAAGTAAACTTAACCTCACCCTTTCTTGCATAAGTAGGTGCATCTTAAACAGGCCCAGGGAGGTGATACTTCCCCTCTATGTGGCATTGGTTAGGCTGCAGCTGGAGTACTGTGTCCAGTTTTGGATGCCACACTTTGGGAGGGATGTGGGTGGCCTAGAGAGGGTTCAGAGGAGGGCCACTCATCTGGTTAAAGGCCTACAGAAAAAACTCTACGTGGACCGATTGGGAGACCTGAACCTCTTCAGCCTCCGCAAGAGGAGGCTGAGAGGTGATCTTGTGGCTGCCTACAAACTCATCAGGGGGGACAGCAGGAAATAGGGGATACAATGTTTACCAGGGCACCTGTCGGGGTAACTAGAAATAACGGCCACAAACTGGAAGAGCAAATTCAGATTGGACATCAGGAAAAAAAATTTTCAGTGAGGGTTGCCAAAATATGGAATAAGCTTCCAAGGGAGGTGGTGCTGTCCCCTTCCTTGGAGGGGTTTAAAAGGAGGTTGGACAGACACCTGGCTGGGGTCATCTGACCCCAGCACTCATTCCTGCCCAGGACGGGGGGTCAGACTCGATGATCTAGTAGGTCCCTTCCGATCCTAACATCTATGAAACTATGAAATCTTCTTGGTTCTCATGGGGGATGCAATGTGGGGGGAGCTCCTTTTTACATTGTAGTAGGTTTCTGTAGGTTATTTGGGTGACTCTTCTGAAGTTATGGTCTGTTTCTGGGGTGCATTGTCTGCCAGCAGTGACAGTTTTCAATGGTTGAAGGAGACATCATCAGTGTTCTCAGAGCAGATATGGGGGTATCTCAGGGACTGGCTGCAGATTATAGCTTTCTTGGCGTGTTCGGGGTGGTTCCTGGTTTCATGGAAGTGGAGGAGGGTAGTAAAGCACTGGAACTGGCAGTGGAGTCCCCATCCTTGGAGCTTTTTAAGACCTGGGTAGACAAAGGCCTGGCTGGAATGATGTTGTTGGGGCTGGTCCTGCTTTGAGCAGGGGGTTGGACTAGATCTACACAATGCATAACGTGTACAAGTGTCCAGTGTGACTTCCTGAGGTCCCTTCCAGCCCTCATTTTGTAGGATTGTGTGATTCTAAGTGTGGCGATCCCTGAGGCTGTTAGGTACAGCTAATTGTAGGGTGTCATGTGAGAAGTGGATCATGGTATTTAGAGAGTTGGGGGAAGTATAAGACTATTCCATGGAACAGCTGGATGGACGGGGTAGCTGCTGAAGCCATGGTAGAGATAGAGCCCAAACCCAGGGGTTAGATCCGAAGGATTAAGACATCTCCTACGTACAGTGAAAATGGCCTATTGAGAGGCCAGCTATGCCCAGGGCAGTGCCCATGGTTTGGAGGAAGCGCTGTTGGTTGAAGGTCAAATTGTTCTGGGTGTGAATAACGCAGTTGATTTGTGCAATGTGTCCCAGGAGGAGCTTGCAAAATGCTCCTGAAATGGTCGTTTTGGAGATTTCCTGAGAAACTTGAGGATGCCAACACACCAGTCGTCAGCATCCTCCTTCGGTGCCTTGTAGCAGTCAGCATCAGAGAACTGGGTGTTTGCCTTGGTGATCTGTCCTGAGTCATCTCCAGCCACGAAGACTGTATCAACGAGGTTGACAGCTGAATGGGATGTACCCCACCCGACGCATTGTGTATGCCGTGGGAACGATGTGGGTGCAGCACAACACCCAGGACCATCCTGAGTGAGCTCCTGGGGAAATAAAAGAGGACAGGCACACCCCATCTCCAGCAGAACATCAGTATCGCTTACCCATCCCCTCTGCCAACCTCTCAGTCCTTTTGAATGGTCTTATTATTTCACAGAATCATAGAAAAGAGGGGCTGGAAGGGACCTCCAGAGATCATACCTAGTCCAACCCCTGGCCTGAGTCAGGATCAGCCCTGTCCAAACCATCCCAGACAAACCCATTAACCCTTTTGCATCCTTCAATGGATCTGCACACAATTCACAAGAGAAACCTAGATTTCCAATGGGAACCCACAGCACTACAGTGTCTCGCTGCGGGCGAGTTGGGTTCTTTGCCCCAGAAGAAATGCCCTAGTATTTTTCCGCAGCCAAGAAATGAGTATAAAGCAAAGAGCTGGCACTTTCCGAAGTGAGGATGAAAAGGTGGAGAACCACTATTCTAACCCGTATGGGGCTATATCTGCTGTATCTGCCTTCTTCTCAGATGTGCGGCAGGGCATTTAGTGCTCAGAAACCCGTCTGATCTTTTCCCCACTAGAAAGCTGGTCTCAAGAGCTATTACTGAGCGGTTCTTGTCTCCTGGCCTCAGATTGCTTTGCTCTCCAATTTCTCTGCATCTTTTTTTGAAGGGCAGTGCCCCAATGGGAGCAGTCCTTCAGCGGAGGCCTCACCAGTACCGGACTGTGCACAGAACGGTCTTCCCTGGGTTTGCATAGGATCCCTCTAGATCATGGGATCCCATGCTCTTCCATAGTGTCCTATAGCTCCTCCATAGTCCTCCAAATGTGGAGCCCAGAGCTGCATGCCATACCCTAGCTGAGACCTTGCCAGTGCCAAGCACAGTGGTACTATCACCTCCTGCATCTAACACACAATATCCCTGTCCCAAATTAGCTTAGGTGCTTTTGGGACAGCACCAATGGCTGAGTGAGATGTTTCTCAGTAGGGGATTTCTCCCCTGGGCATAGCACTTTACGTTGACCCATCTCCCTGTGCGCTCCAGGCAGGTCTCCGATCCATCCAGACTCTTCTGCGTTCTGCTCCTGCCTCCCAGCCCCTTTGCCATCCCTCCCTGCAGGCTTGTCCAGGAAGCCCTCCACTCTCTGTCACAAATTGTCAGGTTAAAATGCCCCAGATCCAGGACAGACCCCTATTAAGCTAGAGATCAATCTTCTCAAGTCTCTTGCTGCCCCTGGGGTGTAGCTGGGGCTCTGCTCTGCTCTGCAAAGCTCAGACACTGACCTTGTAAGATGATTAGGTCAATTCCCTTGTGGTTTCCCTGGGGTCCCTTCAGCCGCCCATCCCTTAATCTATTGAGCAACTGTTCCACTCCAGAGACAGCTGCATTTTAGCAGATGGTGAAATACTGAGGAGTGGAGGGAAGGGGCAGGGGCTGTGTCAGATGCTACTTCCTCTCCTGGCATTGATCTCACCCTGCCACTGGACCCTGCTGATGGTGGTGACAGAGGGAAGTTACAGTGATTCACTGCTCATGGACGTACAGCTCTGGGCCAGCACAGGGCTCCCCTGGCTAGCTGCTGCCCTCCTCTGTGCTGCCTTGGCACAGTGCTCTCAGGGTGGGTCTGGTGATGGGGCCAGTACCCCCAGCTCTGCTGCTGCCCACCCCCAGGTCTAGCTTGGCCCCTCTCACTGCTGTGAAGCCCGTGGCACTTCTGCCATGGACAAGGACACGTTTTGGCCATGTTAGCTCATCAGCTGAGTCACATCAGCCAGGGGAATTTGCAGAGTTGAAGACAGGCCAGGTTCCCTTATAACCCCAGGCACTTCTCCACCAGACTCAGCCCAGTGCTGCCAGAATGAAGCGGGTTGCTCTTCCTTCCCTCCTCTCCCTCCTCTTGCTTTTGCTGCCTGGAGGTAAGTGGCCATCACTCCCAATGGTTAGAGCTAGACAGCATGGCCGATAGGGACTGGCAGATAGGGTCAAAATGAGTTGGCATTTGTGGATTTTTGGATACAGCCATAAAGAGGACGGGGATTATTTGCTGTGTCTGCAGAGGCCAGGGTGCTGAAATGGCACCGGGAGAGATGGAGGGTGGGCATGAAGTTTGGGTTAGAAATCAGCCCCTGGAGAGAGGGTGAGATCTCTGCCCTAGGACAAACACCCCTCTGGGTGCTACAGACTGGGGTGTCCCTGCCTGGGGTAGGGGCTGGAGGAGAGGGCCCTTCATCCCAGTGCTTCCAGGTGCTGAGTAGCCCATCACGGAGCTTCCCAGTGATCTTTATTTTGGGGTCTCATGCTTGAAAAACCAAGGCAATATGGCTGGGGGGGGGGAGGGGACTATTCAAGCCAGTATCTGAGAGAGTTTCCACCTGATGCGTGGTCGGATGGGGGAAGCTACTGAGGCTCAGGATCCAGCAGGTCTAATGGAGACTTTTGTAGGGCTTTCCAGAAGGCCCAGGGGCAGCAGGGTTACTGCCCCCAGCCATGCTGCCTACAACCCTCTAACCATCAGAGACCAGCATGAGACCTCAGTGGAGCCCACAGTTTGGAGATTTGTCCTCTGGCCAAAACAGAGCTCCTATAAGGGGTCTCCTGGACCATGGCAGACCAGTCGTATACAAACAAGGCAGCCCTAAAGAGGATGGAGATTGTTCTCTGTATCCACAGGGCAGAGGAGCTCAGCGCTGCCATGGCAGAAAGCTCTGAAGCAGCTTGAATTGACTTCAAGGCAAGGCTGGACCTGGCATGGGCCCCAGAGCTGGGGGTCTGACCGGCCTGTGCCACCTCCACCGCTGCTGCAATGGGACAAAGAGTCATTGGGCCCCTTGATGGTAGGGGGAAATTGTGAGGGCCAAGAGGCCTTGTCATTGCACTGACCACATCAGAGGTGGGTCCAAAGTGGAGCCCCTGATCAGCAGCCCCTGGGCTCTGGGGGGGAGGTGTATGGAAAACGGGGCTCCTGTTGTGGAGGACTGAACCCCCCTGAGAAGTGGGGAGCAGCTTTCTTGGGATGTCCTGTCTGCCCCTGAAGACCCCTTTCCCCCACTTTTCTCCTGCAGGAGCCTCGGCAGTGAGCGATGCCCCCATGGAGCTGACAGGGACTGTGGGGGAATCAGTCCTCTTCCCCCTCAACATCCCCATGGAGAGACGACGCAACGCGGTCATGTGGTGGGTGGGGGACCAGTGTGTCCCCCTGGCCAATGTGACACTGGAGGAGACCTTCCTGTTGTGTAAGGTGGCTCCATGCTATGCCGGGCGCCTGAGCTGTGCCGATGGGAGTGGGGCAGTGATCCTTGGCAGCCTGCAGACCAGCGACACAGGGCTCTACACAGCCACATTCCTTGAGGTCGGCAGCTTCGTCCCCACCACGTGGCGCTTTCAGCTGCATGTGATCCATGAGGACCAGGGCACGGACATTGGACCCTCCAGGGGCCTTCTTGTCCCTCTGACCCCTTCTCCCTGTGCCCCAGAGCCTGGGCAGGACGGGAGCTCAAATGGTACGTTTGGGGAAGGAGGAGGATGTAAGGGCTGAGGGAGGAGGGCAGCTTTGCTCCCTATAGGTGTGCTTGGCATGCGGGCTCAGTGCTCTCAAGGCACTGACCTTCTTCACCCTCATGCCCTGACCCCCATCCTATGTGTTCCTCCAGGCACCCTCCCAGCCCCGATTCAGGCCACGTCGCTCTCCTACTGCCAAGCCAAGGGACTCATCCTGCTGGGGACGCTGGCATGCCTACTCACGGCCCTCATTGCCACGCACGTCATCGCCAGGAGGCAGCCAAGGCGCCCTGCAGAGAAGAGGAGCCATGGGGATACCTCTGCCCACATTCCCCTGCAAGTGTATCCGTCCCGCCGGGACCCGGGCACCGGTTGCCAGGGGGGCTCGTTGCCTCCCTTACTGGGCAGACGTGCAACAGCTGGGCACTATCAGTGATCCCTGGGTGCGGGGGCACTTGTCCCAGCTGCTGATTTCACTGGGAGATGCCAGAGAGATGCATTGCTGTGTGCAGCCAGGGCTGGCCATTAAAACGGGGGCATGGGTGGACCCTGGCTCTTGGCAGTGCTGGCTAGGGGCTGCCCAGCCCAGGGTCTCCAGGCTAAGGAACTGCCAGGGGATGAGGGCCCAGAGTCCTGGGATCGCTCACAGGTTCAGCCCGTGGCGCCCCCACCTCTCCCCCCTTTCCAGTACCAAGTAGGGGAAGATGCCCACGCCTGCCTGCCACGACACCCACCTGCCCCCAGTGCCAGGGGAGTGGAGCGTGAGGGGGCACAGTAGGGCACAACTCCTACCTGCTGGGCACCCCCAGGGCTCCCCCGCTTACCCCCAGCCCAGGGGACGGGGATGTGTGTGCTGCCATCCAGTGGCTGCCCAGGGTGGCTGCACCCTGTGGTGCATGAGCTGAGGCAGGGGCCAGCACCCCAACCACCTATAGACGTGACTCGTGGACATGGCCCCACATGGGCACAACACAGGCCCAGTCCTGACTTCTGCATCCATCCGGAGCACCCCAGGACTGTGGGATAACTCTGGGGCTAGCCAGACCTGCCCCCAAGGGAGAACCCAGCATGTTGCTAGGGACATGGTGCTTGTGGCCATAAATATATGGGAAATAAACTGCAAACCCAAGCAAAATGCTTTCCTTGGGTCTCAGATTCTTCCCCCATTTCTGTCTGCTCATCGCTGGCTCCCACGGGCCTGACAGCTCTGGCTGCTGATCGATCAAACCAGGCGTGTACTGGGCAGAGCCTGTGACGGTGGCCATGATCTCATCCAGCTCACGCTGATGTCCTGGCCCCTTCTGTTCCCTGCTCCTGTTGCCCAGGGCCCAGATGACAGCAGTCTCTCCTGGATGCAAGGCTTGAGACCTGCCCTGCCCAGGTGCCCTCGCTGCCCTGAGACCAGGTGTCTGGCAGTGAGATACATGCCCCCCCAACACACACACACACACCCCGCTGGGAGCTGCTGCTGGCTGGGTCCTGAGTCGGGGTCTAGCCCCTTTGGTCTCCCTTGTCTGGGGAGCAGCAGGGGCTGAGCTGGCCTGGAAATCCGGTTAGGGCCTGTGTGCAGGGTAAGCCTGTGTGCCATCTCACACACATATGCAAATACACGTGCATGCCTGAGAAGGGACCATGAGTCAGTGCTTGATACAGCAGCGAGGTGCTCAGAGCAGTCATTAACCCAACCCCCCTTAGCAGCCCCTTGCTCACTCCCAGCTCTGCTGGTGCCCCTCACTCCTGCCCACTCAGCCTTCCTGCTGCTCCATCCTGACTCACTGCTGTTACCCCTGCACCCACCTCTTGCCCCACTACCCAGGGGTATCCACAGGGCGGGAGGAGCAGGCCCTGCAGTGGCAATGGGGGTGTCTGGGTGGGGTGGTGGCAGGATCCAATTGTCCTTCCAGAGATGAACAGCAGGTGGTGCCAGGAGACAGTGCGAGCCCCCCTGCTAGCTCTTAGGCAGGGCTCCCCACTTCAAACCAGTGCAGGCCTGGCTTCAAGATAGGGAAACTCAGGCAGGGAAGGGCTGTACCCCAGGCCAGCTCCTGAATTCATGGTGCAGCCAGGGCTAGAACCCCGGTCCCCTGAGAGCAAGGATGCAGCAGCCCCAGGCTCACAGGGGCTAGGCTGTGACCCCCAGTTGCACGGACTACCCCCCACATTGTGTGTGTGCAGCACTGAGCACATCAGGGCCCCTCAGGGCTGTAGGTGCCACCATGCTTCCAGCCCCCGCAGCATCACAGAAGCCCTGGGACACCGGGGTCTGCCTCACTGGCCCACGAATGCCTTGCTCCAGGTCCCCACATCCTGGGATGGAACCAGGGAATCTCAGGCTCACTCCTTCCATCTTTTAATTATACATGAAATTAGCACAGCTAATATCACCCCTGCAGCTGTGTCAGGCTTGGCACTAGATTCCCTGCAAGGGCAACCGCAGATGCTCCAGGGCACCCACAGCTAATTGCCCTAATGAGCCTTGTTATCTAATTAGGAGCTGGTAGGAGGCCCATGATGCATCCAGCTGTCCCAAGGTCCTGCTGAGGTCAGTGGGAGGGTGGTTTGGGGAGAGGCTGCTGGAGAGGATGACTCCCTTGGCCCCCCCCTAGCCCTCCCCAGCTAGGCTTGGCCCAGAAGGATGAGCTGTAGAGGGAGCCAGGAACAGAGCAAAGGGCATGAAGGCTGCAGAAGCTGGGGGGACCCCACATTGGCAGGCACTGCCTCTCCATGTCAAGGCAGGTGCCTGGGTGAGCAGCTGGGAAGGACTGGGCCTGCGCTGAACCGAGCCAGCAGGCCAGGAAAGCCACTGGAGTGGCTGAAAGCAGCTGAAGCCAGCAATAGCAATGAGCAGGGTTGGATGTGCGTGGGGCAGAGCCCAGCCTCTCTCATACCCCAGTACCTACTGTAGGGGCTGATGTCTTGGTGCAGCACCCTGAGGTGTGCTGGGTTTGAACATGGATAGAGGGAGAGGGTGCATGGGGAGACACAGGCAGACAGACAGACAGAGAGGTATGTGGGGATAGATGAATAGAGGGTGTGTGTGGGGATGGATGGAGGGAGAGACAGACAGACAGAGGGAGTATGTGGGGGGCTGGGTAGGATGGATAGAGGGATGGGATATGTAGAAATAGATGGATGAGACATATGGGGATGGATGGATAGATAGATAGAGAGGGTGTGTGGGGAGAGAAAGTGTGGGGATGGATGGATGTGTAGATACATAGAGGAGTTATGTGGGGATGGACAGAAAGAGTGATGGGCTATATGGGAATAGATGGATGAGATGTATGGGGATGGGTAGATATATCCATCCCCGTATATCCTATGAATCTACAGAGAGAGAGGCTATATGGGGAGGGAGGGATGGACAGACAGTCAAAGTCCCACCCCCAGAGCACGCTGCATCAGGGGGTGATGGGCCTGGACAAACGGGCTCTGTTCCTGGCTCTCCGAGCAGGCCAGACCCATGTCCCAGCACTGCCCTTTCCTCTTACCACAGACCTGTGCAGCACAGAGGAACCGGCAGTGAGTGTGGTGTGGCCTGGTCTGGGGGAAGCTTTCCACATTTGTCCCCCAAAGCTGCAGCTCCTGGAGTCCCGTGATCAGGGAAAGATCTCAGCTGTTGCAGCTTTACGGAAGAAACTTCCTGGCTCCCACAGTCACAGAGGAAAGTGAATGGATGTAGCCCCTTATGGCAGCCAAGAGAAGGACCCCGATCTGGGAGCCAGTTACTGCAGGCTGCTTGGGATCCTTCACCCCTGGGGCTCGGGACCCAGCCAGGCCAGGTGCTGGGGCAGGGGCCTGATGTCCGAGCTGCTCCTGCTACACCCTGGGCAGAGCCAGCTGGGAACAGCTTCCCAAGGGCCCTTCCCTCAGCCCTGCGGGATTTCCAAATGCCTTCATGCCTACAAGCCCTTGGATGCAGGCAGCTCGCCAGAGCCCTGTGGGAACAGCCCGGGGGCTGGATGTGGCATGCTGGGGTCAGCAGCCAGCCCCGAGGCCTTTCCAGCCTCAATAGTTCCCTTCTTTTCTCCAGAGGGGCCAGAGGTTGCTGCTGACGGCAGAGGCAAGACACAGCGCCAGCTCGGCCGGGGTTCAAAGGAGGCTGAAATGCAGGCTCCCCAGGCAGCCAGCATCATCCAGCCCAGGGCGGCATGGGCAGAGTCCACGCACAAAGGGTCTGTTCTCTGTCCGCCCCGCCAGGGACCCGGGGGTTGCTCCCTTGCGCCGGCCCTGGGCTCCAGCCAGCCAGTGCGTGCGCCAGCGGGGCAGGAAGGCTCCCGAGCAAGAAAAGGCCCGGGCGGTATCACGGGCGCAGCTGCCCATCGCGGCAGATTGTGTGCGCGCAAACAGGGCAGGTGTGCGCTGGCGGGAGGCGCGCTGCTCCGTCCGTGTCTCCCCATACCGGGCTGGCAGGGATGAGAGAGCCGTGGGGGCGCCGAGAGGCCTGTGCCTCCTTGCTTTGGCCCCGCTGCCTGAGCCCTTGTCAGCGCGCCTAAAAATCAGCGCAGCCTGCTGGGGGCGCGATCCCCGGGGCCGGCGGTGGCCCCGATCCCGATCCGGGCGGGGTTTGATCCCGCCCCGCCCCGCCC
>NW_005842934.1:29177-48080 GCF_000455745.1 Alligator sinensis
CGCTGGGGAGGGGCAATGCCCGGCATGGAGGGGGTTAACACTAGCCCTGGTGCCCGGCACGAGAGGGGTTAATGCCACCCAGCGCAGGGGGCTGCCACCCAGCCCTGCTGCCCCGAGGTCCTCGCCGCCGTGCCAGCCGCAGGGCAGGGAGATGGGGCCACTGCCCCGTGCTGCTCCCCGCACGGGGGCACCGACCTGCCGCGCTCCTGGCTCAGACTTGGGGAGCTGGAAGCACTTCGTAGCGGGGCGTGGGGGCAGCTGCTGCATTTGTGAACTGTGGGGGGCACTGCCACCTATTAGCTGCAGGGCATAGTGATACCCCCCTCTGCGCCCGCGGGGGCTTCCCCTGCAGCAGGTCGTGGCCTGCGGCGTGGGCCGAGGCGGTGCCGTGCCGGGGCGTGGCACCCCGGGCTCCGCCATGCGCGTGCGGGAGCTGCAGGCTGCCAGGGTGCTCCGGGCACCGCCCTGCCCTGTGATTTGTTTGCTCCTGGAGTGGGTAGCCCAGCCGCTGTGGGTGCCAGGAGCAGCTGGCGGTGGGCTCTGAGCAAGGGCGTTGCCCGGGCTGGTTCGCCGCTGGTCTGAGACTGCTGCGGCATTGGTGGCAGGGGCACTGCCCTGATCTCTGCCCGTTGAGCTGATCCCCGACCCAGGGGCTGGGTAAGAACTAGGTTGCCGCAGCGCCGTGCCGGGAGCTGGGATAATGCCCCCCTTGGGGGCAGCTTGGCTGGGCTTGATCCCCAGAGCAGGCCCTTATATATCACGGAGAAACTGAGGCATGGATATAAATAGAAGCGCAGCTGCCACGATCTGTGGCTCCCACCCCAGGGAGCTCTCTCTCGCCCTGCTCCTCCTGAGGGAATGGGATCCTGGCCCCCTGCTGTAGCTGCCTTGAGTCCTCTCCATGGCTGCAGCCTGGGCTTGGCGGGATCCCGTGTCCGCTCAGAGCCCCGGTGCCCGGAGTTGGGGATGATCGGAGCCTGCGTTGGAGCCGGCGTGGCGTAGGGCACTGCACCAGCCCACGAGGCACCGAGAAGCTCTGCAAGGAGTTGGGCCGTGGGCGACATCCGGGCCCGATCAATGCTGCAGAGATGGCCTCTCTCCATCCATGCCCGGGTGCGGCCGCCTCTGTTCCCAGCAGCTGCTTTGCTCCTCTGTTTTTTCTGTATCAATTGTGGGTGCACGAGAGTTTCCATCGCTGGGCCAGGACTCCTGGGTTCCTTCCCTAGCTCTGCCATCCGCTGCCCAGGCTAACCGCACAGACTAATATCCTCCGATACGTCCTTTTGGGGGGCTCCCAGCCTCTGGCGTGCCCTAGTGCCACAACAGTGGATGGCTCTGGGTTTGTGCAGCACCTTGCACGGAGCAGACCTGTGGCAATCCAGAGAAACCGTCCCCTAGTAATGTGCCCCTTTCTCCCACGGGCTTTTATCTACCCCTCCCCTCCGGTCCTGTGAGAACCACGCGATCTTTACCATGTTTATGCTCATGGCAGACGGGGAAACTGAGGCACGGAGCTTCTTAGCGACTTGCACCTAATCCTGGTGGTTGCCCTTCCTCCCCGCTGGCCGGGGTGCTGCAGGGTAAGTGCCTGCGACTGCCGTCTGCAGGGGGAGCTGTGTCTTCAGCTGAAGGGGGCAGAGATCCGTGCTGCTGCAAATGCCCAGGGTTCGAATCCCACAGAGGACATTGTCGGGGAGGGGGGACACATTTGCAAGTGCCTAGGTAGGGAAGGGGTCTCCATTTCCCCTCCCAGGCTGGCCGGTGCCCCTCATGCCCTGGCAGTGAGTGTCAGGGAGAAAGCTCCCCTCCTCCACCCAGTCCAGGAGACACTTCTGGCGTAGCTGACTCATCCCTCCCAGGCCCCGGCTGGAAAATCCTCGCTCACGCTGGCGGGGGCGACCGGGGAGCCCGGCCAGGAGCAGCCCAGCCCTGTTTGCTCTCCCCATAGCACCCATGTCAGCAAACAAGCCGGAGGGTCCCCCAGCTATGGAGGATGGGGTCTCTGGCGGTGCCGAGCCGCGCCCGGAGCTGTACGCTGTGTTTAATGCTCTTAGGGGGCCAGAGAGAAGCGGGCAGCCCCAGGCGACACATTGGGGTGGCCCCGTGGGGAGAGAGGGAGCAGGCTGCCCCCAGGGGTGGCGTCCCGGGGTTTGCCTTTGGCTGGTGAGGCTGGCATGGGCAGAGTCGGGGCGGGCAGGGGTTTGCAGCCGGACGCGCTGCCCAGCCCACCCGACCTGGAGCGTGTGCAACGATCCCGCCCGGCTGAGAGGCCGCGGGGCCCGAGACGTCCGGGGCGTGGGGTCCCCGCGGCACCCCGGCAGAAGGCAGAACAGGTGGTCGCGGGTGGGGCGGGCGTCTGGGACGGGGGAAGAGGGAGCTTGGATATGGCCGAGGGCTGCCATCTTGGGCGCGGTCAGATGCCACCTGCCCAGCCCCGGTCCTTCGCATGAACCATGGAGGAGACTCCGGGAGGGGAGGGAAGGGCAGTCGGATGGCACAGGCCAGAGCAACGGAGGGGCGCCATGCTGGAGCCGGAGAGGATATGCCCAAGGTGGAGGACTCTGACTGGGCCCAAGATGGCAGCGTCTGACCACATCTAAGATGGCTGGTGGGTGGCAATCTCTGACTGGGCTAATGAGGTCCAAGGTGACAACCTCTGACTGGGCCCAGTATGGTAGTCCCTGACTTGGTCTAAGATGGCTGATTGGATCCAAGGTGACAGCCTTTGACTGGATCCAAGAGGGCTGACTAGACCCACTAGGTCTCAGATGGCTGACTGGGGCCAAGATGGAGGCCCTTGACTGGCCCAAGATGGCTGACTGGATCCAAGATGGCACCCCCTGACTGGCCCAAGATGGCTGACTAGGCCCAAGATGGCACCCCCTTGACTGGCCTAAGATCGCTGACTGGGCCCAAGATGGTGGCCCCTGACTGGCCCAAGATGGCTGCCTGGATCCAAGATGGCGGCCCCTGACTGGCCCAAGATGGCTGCCTGGATCCAAGATGGCGGCCCCTGACTGGCCCAAGATGGATGATTGGTCCAAGATGGTTTAGTGCCCTCACCTCCAGGAATGGGCCTGTCGCTGCTCAGAGCTGAACCCAACCCATGTCGATATTCGGGCGCGCGGCCGGCCCACGTGCAAACAAGCGAGGCACGGACAGAGCGAACGACGCGGTCCGCGCCCCGTGCACTGGCTGCCTCCCGGCCTGTTTGTCCTGCTGCGACATCGGAGAGGCTGGAAGCCGGCCCCGGCCCCGGGGTGCTTTGGATCCAGATTTTTGGACTGTTGGGTCCTCCAAAGATGGCGCCGTTCCGGGCCGCACAACTGGAACCAGTTAGCGTCCGGCCGGGGGCGGGCGAGGTACGGGGAGGAGCTGTGTGCTTGGGGACTGTTGCTGTTTAATCCCTGTCTTCACCAGCATCAGAGCAGCTGGGGTCAGCACCTGGCCCGAGCCTGTCCAGCCTCTGACACTTGGCTGCCGCGGACTTTCCCCACTCGCCACACCCCGCCCTGCTGTCCCCCGGGGCCGCGCGCCAGGGCGGGGCACGCCGTACATGCCCTCGGGCCCCGCCAGCTGCCCGCGGTCGGCAGAGCATCTGCAGACAGGGTTGCCCATCTGTTTCCCATCAGGCGCTGACTCTGCCGAGGGGGGCGGAGGCCTTGGACCGAGTCCCTGGCTCCCCAGAGAGGGAGCTGGCAGCTCAGCCCTCACACGAGCATTTTAACTTCCACGGTGCTGGCAGCACCTTCTCCCTAGTGAGCTCCCACATGCCCACCCTACTCCACACCCCAGAGGATGCCCCCTCAATGCAAGAGACAGCGGCCACATCTCAGGACTTCTCTCAACCCTCAGCTTTGAGACGAGGGGCAATCCTAGACTCGTGGAGAAGTCCAACTCTAACCCTTTCACAGCCAAACTGGCAGCAGCTCTTGGCTGCTCAGCCAAAAGCTGGAACGCTAGCTGCTGAAGACTGGACTCTGGGGACAGATCTAGGATTTTGAAAGAGCTGAAAGCACTCGGCAGGGCTGTGAAGACTAGTAGTCGCCAAATGGGGCAAGGCCTTCAGCAAAGTCCTGAAGGAATGAGAGCTTGATCAGTGGACCCTCATATTTACCAGGTAAATATGGTATTTAGCAGGAAGCAGTCTGCTGACTGGGGCTGCAGTTCCCCCCTCCCCAGTGAAAGCAGTTGTGCAAGGGGGGAAAAAAGACCCCGATTCTGAAGGGGCTGAGACCCAGCCAGCTCGTTTCACATAGCCTGCTGTCAGCAGCAGGGAGCCACAGGCTGGCATTCGGTAGGTCTTGAGCACCCAGAGCCGGGAAAACGAGGATCTGGGCATCCCGGTAACCCGCTGGCTACCTGCCCACTCTTATCTCTCAAGTCATCCATGCTTTCATAAAGGAACAACCCCCCTCAAGGCACGCATGCATGTATGCACGGGAGATAATTGCTGCAATGAAGGCCTGGTGTTGTAAAACATCGCAGGGACCTGTTCCACCCCCAACGAGGTGGCTCCAGGGCTGAAGGGCGCGTGCTGGGGAGAGAGACATCCACAACTTTGCCAGCCATTTGCCTAGAGAGCCTGCCGCGGCACCTCATTTACAGCAGCAGTGCATGCAGGGGCAGGAGATGGGATTTTTGCAAGCAATCGCAGGCCCCTGATCACAGGTGCAGAGCGGAGAAGCAAACTGCCCTGCTCCTTCCCCTTTCTGCTGGGTTTTCTGCCCCCCGCCCGGCTGCGTCCCATTGTCCCTTCTGTCTCAGTGCAGAGGGCAGGGCAATGGGGGCCGTTTCCCTCAGCAGCCGGGCTGGAGACCTGGGAGAGCTGTAGCTGAGCTGGGCCAAGCTATCGCAAGGCAGAGTGAAACCTCCCCAGTGCCAAGCAGAGTTTGTGGCAAATATCTCCTCACGACAGCAGCTGTCATCAACTTCTTGTCTCAAACTGCTGCCAGACACAGAAGTTAGGTCCATGCAAGAAAGGCTGTTTTCTAACGTCTTGCTAGTGTGTTGCCACAAGCTAATAAACAGCTGCCCTGTTCCACCCTAGAGGTGGCTGCATTTTAGCGTGATCCAGTAGGTTCAAATGAGCCATGACGTCAACTGATTCCCTCATTGCTGCCTGAATAGAAACGCCGCTGGGCAAAAAATCAGCTTCCCTGCCAAAGACACCCACCCCAAATTTGGAATCGGGGGTGGGGGGGGTGACTAGATGACCTCCTGAGGTCCCTTCCAACCCTCACTTTCTATGAATCTGGGGAGGAAGATGCACGTGGTATGTGGGTAAATACTGTCTTTTTGTTGGTGATGCACATGCAGGCCAGAATTCCCGCTTGGGGGCTGCTTTGGGCCCATCGAGTGTGTCAGACATTTGCACACCCGGGTGGATTCCTGGCTGCACCGTGCTTGGGTGGGACTGTTAGGCGTGTCTCTGCTCGCCATGTTATATGACGTTCGCCTCTGAATGGGGCTCGCAGAGGGTTTACACCACGCTGCTGTTTTGGGCAACGATCAGTGCCTCTAACCAGAAGCATCTGGGAGTGGCGGTGCAATTCCTCCTCTGTGCTAGCTCTGAGCCCTGCCGACTCAGAGACCAACCCACACGCTGCTGTCACTCGGCTGTGACCGGTTCCTCAGGTGCGATCAGGGCTTTCCCCTGCCCCAAAACCCCCTCCCAAATGCTGCCATGTCAGGAATCCTGGACAGATGTGACAAGGAGACACATTATTTGCTCCAGCATTTAGGCATGAAAGAAGAGATCGGTTCTCTTTTCCGTTGGCTTACAACAACCCCCTTTTTGTTCAGAGTGCCTCTGGGGCCCCAGTACTGGGGTTTTAGATGGAGGATGGTGATTCAGCATTCTCCACGTCCCCTTTGGTCAGGACAAGAAAGCTTTGGCTTTCTCTGCAGCAAGGAGGACCAGGGTAGATGCAAAGCTCCCTGACTCTAAGAAGCGATGATCATACCCCTCCCCAACGTACATGTGTTGTTATATCCCACCCCCACGCGAAGCACCGCTCAGGCCAGCTGTCGGTGGCGCTGGTACATTGCATTCTCCTGATGCTAAGAACATCCTTGTTCTGGCTTCGCGTCCCGTGGCTCTGATTTTGCTTTGATCTCTGAGCTGAGACGGTTTCACGGTGCAATGGATTCTTTCACCCTGGAGGCACCAGACGCTGACTGCAATCCCTGGCAGAGGCACAGTGCTGGAGAACTGGGGGAGGGCATGGGAAGGATGCCAGAAGGTTGGACGCTGCTCTGCCCTTCAGCCCAGCTTTCCTGGTGTGTCCCCGGCATCTGCCTGGCTCTGGCCCAGCACTTCCCAGTGCCAGGAACAGAGCAGTGTCGGGGGAAGGGGTCTAGACACCCAGGGAGCTGCCTATGAGCTGGAAAGGTTGGCTGTGGGAGGGTAACGAGCCATGAAAATCGGCACCGGTGTTGTCTGGCACTTGCTCCATGTCTTGATGGACTCGGGTGGAAGCTGGAGGCATGTCCCCAGGCTCAGGCCACAGGGAGCCGGGTGGGAGTCTCAGGCCTGTGGGGCCAATCCAACAATCTCACGGTTGATTCTGGCCTTCAGACCCACACGTCCGGGTAGACCGGGGCTGAGACCCTGGGGCTGACGGCTCCATGCTCTTTCTCTGCCCCCCAACAGGCTCCAGAGACCAGCGCCAAGATGCCATCTCAGATGGAACATGCCATGGAGACCCTCATGTTCACCTTCCACAAGTACGCGGGGGACAAGAGCTTCCTCTCTAAAGAAGACCTCCGGCTTCTCATGGAGAAGGAGTTCCCCGGCTTCCTGGAGGTGAGGCCAGCATGTCTACTGTCCCTCTCGCCACCCGCCCCGCTTGTCCTTGAGGGGCTCTAGGCTGGGGGAATTACTTAGGGGACGCTTTTCCAGGTGGGGCAGGGATGGAGGGGGCCGGTTTTGGGCTCCATCTGTTTCCCAAGGCTCCAGGAATGGGGCAGTGTGGGTGGGATGCATAAGAAGATGCGGGCCAGATGGGGGCTTGGATCCAGGGCGTGGGATGCACATGAATGCCGGTTAGATTACAGGTCGCTGACATGCACCCAGCTCAGCTCAGCAAAGCTTAGCTCCCCTCCCAGAGCAATTAGTGCAGCTCCATCCAGCCAGTCTCAGTGCAGTCCACCCTCCAGCCCTGCCAGGAATGTCCTCGCCTAGAAGCTTGGCCTTGGGAGTTTGGGCGGTGGGGCAGAAAGGCATCTCCTCCCCGCCCTTTACCCCAAAGGCCTTGGGGCCGTGGAAGGAACTGAACAAGGGTTCAGATCCCCTGCTCAGGGCCAGACAGGCTGTAGGTGCTGGCAGGCTGTGCCCAGCAGGGCTATGTTGGTGGGCAGATGGGCTGGCTGGGGCTCGGCATGCTTCGTACCCTGAGGACTCCATGGCAGCCAGCGCAGTCATTCCCCCTCCCACTATTGCAACCAGGGCAGCAATGGGGTGCTGGGCTGGAGGAGGGCACATCTGAGTCACTCTTGCCCGGCGTAAGAGAGGAGCTGGCAGCTTCAGGGGCATCACCTGGGGTGGCAGGGAGGGCAGGGCTGGAGCAGCCTGCGGGGGCTCCGGGCAGGATGCCAGGTGAAGATGGGCCCTGCTCTGACCCACCTGCACCCCTGCACTGAGGGCAGCTATGAAAGCCGCTGTGCTGGGAAGTGACCACAGCACTGCTGTGTATTGCAGAACCAGACCACCTCAGGACTGCAGGGCTGGGATCTAGGGTGGGCTTGGGGTACAGGGAGCCCGTGGTGGAGTGGGCTTTGTTTTTGCTAAACAGCTAATTGCTAGCAAACTACTCCCACCATGTAGCAAATTGGGGGATCCTTCTAGCTTTGCTGAGGGGGGGGTCTCTTTAAAAGAGCAGCCAGCTGCCTTGTTACCCACCTTAATGTGGTCCCAGGGGCCGGAGGTCCTGAGAATCCCAGACAACAAGGGGCAGCATGCGAAACCCCTCCCAGGGGGCTGCGGGGTGGAGAGGGGCAGGCTCCTGGTCAGCTTCTGTGACCCCTGTCTGCTGCCCCCACAGAACCAGAGGGACCCTATGGCTCTGGATAAAATCATGAAGGACCTGGACCAGTGCCGGGACGGGAAAGTCGGCTTCCAGAGTTTCTTCTCACTGGTGGCCGGGCTCACCATTGCCTGCAACGACTACTTTGTGGTGCACATGAAGCAGAAGGGGAAGAAATGAGGGGGGTCATGCCAGCTGTCCCTCTTGCCGCCGCCTGCCCAGCCCTGAAGGCCAGTACCAGGCCTGGATGGAGGGCATCGAGGCCCCCTCCGGACATGAAAGCACTTGTCCTGCGGCGGCTGGGAAGGAGCCATGCTCCCTCCCCTGCTTTCGGCTCCCCTTATGTCCCAGGCTCCCTGCTCCCCGCCCCCTTCCAATACAGAGCTGGGGTTTTGTTTTTTATATCCTAACGGCATCGTTTGTCCCTCTGAGCTGGGGCTGGGGTTCGGGGAGGGGCTGGGACAAGGGAGTTTATTCCAGGCTCTTAGGGTCTCTGCTAGGGGCTTTGTGCTGCTCACTGGGCTGAGACCCGTTGCACTTGGAGGTCCTGAGATGCCCAGCTGGGTTGGCCCAGCCTTGCTGCCAGCCCCCCACTGAGCTGGGCTGTGGCTAAGCAGGCAGTACTGGGACCCCCCGAGGCAGGCACAGAGACCAGGGCCAGGCGTGGCTGTGCCCTCCTTGGCCCTGGCAGGCTGCTCCTCCCCTTGATGGATGTGAGCAGCCCTTCCCCTCACCAGTGCAGGGGCCCAGGTATCATGCTGTGCCCTGCATGCCAGGCAGACAGGGTGGGGGGCAATTAAATGCTGGGTGCTGCTGGGGAATGTGGAGGGCACCAGGTGCTACACGGTGGAGCCCTGCATCTTGGGCAGGCCAAGACCCGGACACATGGCACCAGGCCAGCGTACAGTCCCCACCGCCCAGTCTCCTAGAGGGCTCCAGCATCCTCATTTACTCTGGACTCAACCCGAGTCTTCTCCTGGTCCCACCAGAGACCACAGGCTGGAGGACAGCAGTGGGGAAGGAACCTGGAGCAGCCCCATGGAGCTCCCAGCCCTCTCCTTCCCAGGCTACTGCTGCATAGAGACCAGTCCTGAGTGCTGGACTGGGGCACAATCTCTGCCTGTGCCTCAGTTTCCCAAGAGTACTCAGAACTGTATGGCAGGCAAGGCTACAGAGGGGCTCTGGCCTGGGACCATGGGCTGAAGCCCACACAGTTGGAGGTGGAGAGGGGCATTGCTGGGATATGAAGGACGTGGATGCTGCTTGCTGCCAGGACACAGGGCAGGGGCAGGTGAAATTGCCCCCAGCTGGGCATGGTTAGCCAGTGAGCCTGGCTGCCTGGGACCTAACAACCCTCACCTGGACCCACTGCTGGCTACTCAGAGAGGCAGATGCCTCTGTCTAGCCCTGGGGCCAGCCACGACCCTTGGGCTCTAGCCATCAGCCCTGTGTCTAATAGCAACCCACCTCAGGCTGGCGATTGCTCACATCTAGTCCCACAGCTATAGTTACTAGCTCTGGCCTTGCTCCCTGATGCCCTGCCCAGCTGTCCTGCCTCCACAGGTAAGTGTGAGATGCACCCATTTTACAGACAGGGGAATTGAGGCGCGGGGCCAGAGAGGCATAGACATGCTCTGTGCTGGTTTAGCAGCATCACCAGGTCTCCATGATGCTACGTAGGGTCAGGGGGGATGATTTGGGGGCTGCCCTTGGGCTGCTTTCTGATCCCCTGGGGTCCTGGAGAGGCTGAAAGGAGCACCTTTGAGTATGTATCATTGCTCCTCCCCCAGTACCTGGGAGCAACCACTCATGGGAGCATGTTAGGAATCAGTACAAAGGGAACTGTGAACAAGACCAAAAATATCGAGGCCCCTTTATAGATCCACAGGGTATCCACACCTTGAAGACCGTGCCTAGTTCTTGTCCTTGTACCTCCTAACCTAAAGGATCTAGACGAACTAGAGAAGGTCCACAAAAGGGAAGCAAGAATGATTTGTGGCATCTTTCTGTGCCTGTGAGCAGGTCTGGCATTGAGTGCAGACACCATGTGGCCATCCAGGTCAGAGGGAGCAGCTCTTGTAGCTGGCCAGAGCCTCCCACTCCACCTTCTCCTCTGGATCGTGAGGCAGCCATGACCGCTGGGCCCTGGCTGGACTTTTAGCTATGTGCTGGAGCCGCGGCAGGGAGTTGGCTGCAACCTGCTTTAGTCACAGAGCTACAGAGACACCTTCCCAGAACAATGAAAGGGCTGGACTGGGTAGAAGTGTGTGCGCAGTGCATTGGCAGTGCGTGTTCAGTGCATGTGAGTGTGCATGGGTGGGTGCCCAATGCATGGGTACGTGTGTAACATATGTATAGTGTAGTGCATGTGCAGTGCAGTGTGTGTGGGTGTGCAATGCACGAACTGTGCAGTACATGGGGGTGCAGTGGGGGTGAGTGCAATGTATGTGCAGTGCATGTGGGGTGCCTGAGCAACGCATGGGGGTGCATGTGCAATGCCTGTGTAATGTGTGTGGGTGCATGTGCAAAGCCTGTGCAACAAGCGTGGGTAATATGCACACAGGCATGAAATCAAACGGGGCCCTGACAGGCGGGGATGCTGGGCCGTCTGAAACACACACGTGTAGTGTGTACACAAGGGCGGGGTGGCACAGAGCCAGGCTGAGCCAGACAAGGGCTCTGTTGTGCAGGGTACAGGCGTGGCAGGACATGGACAGGCCTGTCCCTGCCATCGTGGGGTGGGCGGGAAGTGACTGATGCCTGGGAACAAAAGGCAGTTGCCGAGTTGGCACCAGCCAGATGCCCCTGGTCACTGCTCAGCCCTCTCACGGGGCACCAGGCCCTCTCAACCTCAGGCCTTCGCTGAACACTGATGCCCAGTGGGTGAAGAGTGGGGACATCAGGCTGCAGGGAGTGGGGTGGGAGTCCGTAGGGGGCACTGGATAGCTCCAGCCCTGCCCCTTTGAGGCCAGAGAGCTCAGGGGCTTCCACCCTTTCCTGGGGGATGCTGCTAATACCACGTCCTGCCTGCTGCAGCTGCCCCCTGCTCCCATGCCTGGCTCCACCTCCAGCTCTGGCTCGGGGATGATTTTTCTAAGGGGAAAAAAGCTGGCTAGTTAAAAAACAAAGCAAGATCTGTTGCTAGTGAGCGCAGAACCTGGACAGCACGGGTGCGTGCTGCGCCTCCCCTCCCTGAAACCTCCAGGGCCAGGCCTGGGACCCAGGATTCCTGGCAGCCAGTTGTACCCTTTTAGGATTCCCCAGGCCGGCCCTGAGGTAGGCGGAGAAGGTAGACATCCTGCCTCCCGCCCTTTGCTCTAAGCTCTAGCTCTCCTGGCAGTGGCTGATGAGACCTGAGCAATGGAAAAAGCCTTTAGTAAAGTTTCCCAAACTTTATCAAATTTGGAAGGAGCTGCAGGGAAAGTGTCTGGTTGGGAGGGGATTGGATTTAGGAATGAGGGGAAATGTTTGTTCTGTTCCCGAGTCTCCAAATCCCACAGCTTGGCTCCATCCTCCCCTGGAAACAGGAGGTAACTGGGCATGGAAAGGTTCCCCGCCAGGCTCAGCTGCCGTGGAGGCCTTGCCACACCGCAGGCCCCCTTGCCATAAACATCCTGCATTTTACTTTTCCCCTGCTTGGACCTAGGCCGGGAGCCATTCATATCTTGGAGGTGCCTGGCTGGTGGAAGAACCCTGCTCTGTGTACTAAGAGACCAGCCCCCCGGCACCCTCCCAGGCGTGATTCACCCTCCCAGTGTTTGGCCAAAATATGGCCTGTTGCTGCAGCAACAGGCCAAATCCCCGGCCAGGGGCTGGGCGCGGTGGGAGCGTTGCTCGCGGCTGGCGGTGAGCTCTGAATCACAGGCAGGAAGTGACACCCGGGCACGTACAGCACCGAGCACAGGGTGGTGGTGGAAGAGCTCCAGCTCAGGGTGGGCTGGGACAGGGAGCCGGGCTCCCTGCCAGGGGTGGTGTTCAAAGAGCAGGGTGACCCCCTTCTAGCTGTCCCCCTGCTCCCCAGGGGCTGCTCTTATTACCTCAAACCACTGAGCTCCTGACCACTCGGCCACTCCCTGCCCCACCTCGGTGCCAGGCCCTGCAGTGCTCGGGGTCCCTCCATGGCAGAGCGCTTGGCTCTGCAGGCAGGGGGGACATTCAGGGCAATGCTGTCTCTGCTCTAGCCGAGATCACCCACAAAGCCGACGGCAGCACTTGGAACAGAGCCCCAGCCCCTGGCACCTATGCTCGCTGCAGAGGGGCCCTGCCTCTAATTAACCGCAGCTTCCTGCCTGTGCCTGCCACCCTGTGCATTTATTATTATATCTTATAGCATACAACATGCACCCCCCACCAGCTGCTGGAAATTGCCGCGTGTTGGCTGTCCAAGGAGGGGAGATCTGGGCCTGGCTGTCCAAGCCCAGGGCCTAAGCGATGCATCTGCCAAGCAGGCAGGGGTGATGCGTGTGGCTGCCCATGTCCCACGGCGCATGGGGACCCAGCTTCTGCAGCCATCTGCCCCACTCACCCAGTGCACATCAGGGGCTACCAGCGAGCAGAAAGCTGCACTCACCATGAGTCAGGGCTGCCGCAGAGGCTGGAAGCAGGGGAACCAGGACTCCAGGTCCAAGTTCCAGTCTGCAGCTATCTCCCTGGGCTGTGGTGACTCTGGCTGGATGTGGCTCAAGCGCTTGGAGCTCCTGCCGTGGGCTCATGAGCAATGGGGACATCCGGAGTCTCCGCAGCCGCAGGGCTGGGCCCTGAGGAGTGGTTCTGGTGTCTTCTGCAGGCATATGCCCGGGGACACAGCAGGAAATGTTCAGCGCGGATTTGGATAAGGCAGGATTTCAGATTAGTGCTGGGGTTGTGCAGCACCATCGGTCACACATCTGGGGGCAAAGGGAGGACCTGCGGGAAAAGGCTGCAGGCTTCACAGCTGCTTTTGGGCATCTGCACACCCTGGGGGGGGGGGGGGGGGGGGGGGGGTGATGGGCTGTATGTGCGTGTTCGTGTATGGGTTATGTGTGTTCCAGGCTGTGTGTGTCAATGTGTTCATGCATGTCTCACAGGCAGTGTATGCATACATGTTTCCATGTGTGTATGGGTGTGTCCATGTGTGTTATGGGCGGTGCATGTGTTTGGAGGTGTGTTGGTGTGTTTGCACATGTATGTTATGGGCTCTATTACAGGCTCTGTGTGTGTGTGCTCATGCATGTGATAGCTCTTTGTATGTGGTTGCTCATGTATGTGTATTTTGGGCTGCATGTGAGCATTCATGCATGTGTATTACAGACTGTGTGTGCAAGCATGTGTGTTATGGGTTCTGTGTGCGTGTGTGTTCATGCACTTTTGTTACGGGCTCTACGTGTGCATTATGGACTCTGTGTGTGTGTTACGGGCTATACATATACGTCTGTGTGTGTGTGTGTGTGTGTGATACAGGCTGGTAACGAAGACACATGGCTGTGCTCTGCTTGCAGTCTGTGGCTACAACCCGAGCGGCCTGTCAGAGCCTCCCTTCCCAGCCTCTGCCATTCCCCTCTCGTAAACCCCTATGCTGTGATCCCCTGTAGCATAGTTACCGAGCAAGGGAGGGCTGAAAAGCAACAAGCCTCAGCCTGGAGAAAAGGGAAGGACTTTCCCGTGAACAAGCCCCTGACTCATTCCAGCGGAACGGCAAACCGCAGTGGTGAAATGGCCGTGCGCCGGCAGCCGAGGGCGGGAGAGCCTGGTGCGCTCTGCACTGCAGGCTTCCCTTGCTGCCAGCCGGCAGGAAGCGTAGCCAGATGGACTCTGACCTGGGGCCCAAATGCACCCCATTGGGAGGTCGCCCAGGGCAGGGGGGGCCGTAAATGCAGCAAAGTGGCTGGAGCTGCAGCATGGAGCTGCGGGTGTGGCTGAAATAACACTGCAGCCTTTTCCCCTCCGGCTTCCTCCAGCAGGGTGGGGTCGCTCTGGGGAGTCCAGGGCTGGACTCTCATGGAGGGAAGCCAAGGAGCAGGAGCCTGGGAGCTGAATTCCAGCCCGGGGCTGGGTCTGTGCACGGAAAACAAACCTGCTCCGCTCAGCGGCTTCTCCGTGGCTGGGCCCAGGGGAATCCAGGCCTTGCAGTCCCTACCCCCACGGCTCCACCCTGCCCATCCCCGCCCAGTGCCATGCTGGCAGGTGAAGCAAGGTGCGTGCCAGAAATTCCAGGCACATTCCTAGATGACGGCGCAAAGCCGGTGACACCCGTGTCCCAGCACGTCCCAGGCAGTTCTTCTTCCTCTGATCCCTACCGATGCCAGGGACACAGGAGAAGGAAACGCAGATCCCGAAAGTTCATTCCTTTCTCAGATGGATCGGCTCCGAGCTGCCTGCAGCCCCAGATTTGACTCAGCCAGGCAGGGCCCGATCCCTCTGCAAGGGAAGTCAGTAGGACATTAGCATTCGCTCCAGAATTAGCCTCCCAAAATCTATTAGCCATCCAGGGCAGCATCAAGGCAACTAATGCAATCGGCATCCAAAGCGTGCAGTTGCCACTTTCAGTTCCCCAGGCTTCTCCTTTCTGCAGGGAACACTGCACCGCAGTTGAAACAGAGGACACTGAGTCATCAGATGTGGTATCTGTTTCTGGCCCTGCAGCCTCTTGTGATAGGAGAACCATCAGCGGTTATCACTGCCTCCTTTTTGACCTTGCTCGGAGGTAGGGTGCTCGTCAGAGAGCGTCTTATGGGGCTGGGGGTGGAAAAGGGAGTGTTAGGAGAATAAAGGCAGAGCAGGAAGACCCCATGGATTTGCGAGATGTGGAGCAACTAATTAGGACCAGCCTCGTTCAGGCATGATAAGTATTCACCCAAGGTTAGCAGGAGTTGCTAGTTTTTTTCCTAGTCTAACAGCAAGGGAAAACCCAGGGCAAGATAGGAATGATGGATTGGAAGTATCTGCAGTAGCCGGGCATATTCTTAAGCCTTGGACACAGCGCGTTCTTGCTACCAGGGGAAGGTAATGTGAACAGGCCCCGTGCCAGAGGCTGCATGGGCAAAATGTTCCATCAACTCATCTCCGGTTACCGGAACACAGCTGTCTTTTCCGCAGGCCAAAACGTGCCCGATCCCACATCTCCCTCTTGTGTTAAAGCAGCGCATAGGCAGAGATAGTCCTGTTGCCTGTTCATCTCTATAGGCGTTCTCCCTCCAAAGCTTCCCTAAGTCATTTATAAAGTTAAAATGCTGGGAATGACAGGTTTTACCTCTTGCCGCGCTGCAGCTGCTTCTGGGGTGGAACTTGACAGTGGAACAATGCTAATGTATGAACAAGGAGGAGCTGTGGAGCATTGCTTTGAGCTGCGAAACACTGTGTATCTGTGCTGCGCTTGTGATGACCTTAGCTGTTACCACACAGCAAAAAGATCTGGCTGTCACTGTGGGCAATTCACTAAAAACATCAGCTCAGCAGCTGCCAACAAGGCATGCAGCGTGTTAGGGATGATTAAGAAGGGAATCATGAAGCAGACAGAAAGCATCGTCGTGCCTATTTACAACCCCCTGGGGTGTCCACACGTTGAATCCTGTGCCCAGTTCTGGTCCCTGCACCTCCAAAAGGACCTAGAAGAGCTAGAGAAGGGCAACAAGGATGATGAGTTTCATGGAGGGTCTTCCAGAGGAGAGACTGCAGAGGCCAGGCCTGGTCAGTTTAGCAAAGAGACATTTGAGGGGGGACAAGAGATGGGCTTACAAAATAGTTGAAGAGCACTGCCCCCGAATCAGAACTTCCTAGACCCAACTTTTTTTTTTTTTAAAGGAAAATTGTGTCCCAGGCCAAATTAGCCAGATCAGGTCCAAATCCGTTTGAATCATTCAGGAACCATGTGTGGCAGTGCTACCGGCATGTATCCTTCACCCTAGCCTGGGGCTTCAGAGGCTTCCAAATCCTTTGGCAAGGATCCAACATGCAGGCCCAAGCCCGGAGGCTTGGGGTTTGGTTGCCCCCAAGTTTTGCTTGCCCTCAATTTAAAAAAAATAAAATAAAATAAAAGTGTCACATACACACACTCCACCTCCAACACTGCCAAGTGGCCCTTGTGGTTCACTTGGCAGCTCAAAGCACACTAAAAACTCATCACACAGTTTGCACCATGCAACCATTTGCCCGCGCACCCATCTCCATACCCGTACCCCTACTCACTGTCCTCCTCACAGGGTCTACTCCTGAGAGTCTATGCCAGACCCCTCTCCACCATTTCTTTCATGTCATCCTCTTCTTTCTGTTGCACCAGTACATTTCACTTAGTCCCATTTTAATACAGTTTTGCTTGCCCTCAATGCTGCAGGCTGCAAGTGAGACAGGAACAGAGGGAAAACCTTGGTCAGACCCAGGTCGCTCTTCTCAGTATCTGCTCTCTGCCCCACTGGTGACCGAGCCAGAGACCAAAACATCCTGTCTAGTAAAGATTTTTGCAGGTCACCTCCTGAGATGGCGGGGGGTGTACGCATCAACCAACAGGAGACCGTGGACCATGGAGCAGCCCTGGTTCTGCAGGGTCCAGAACGAGTTCTGGAGCGAGTATGGGCTACAGAAGGAAAGCCCGGCAACTATGTCCAACCACAAAAAGATATGGAAGGCAGTCCAGGACAGAGACAGACTATCAACCATGGAGATGCTCCCTGATGAGGACTGCCAAGCCATCTGGAACTGGATCTTCCACAAGGACCTCCGCAAGGACCACAGGGACTTGAGTTCATTGATAGCGCACCGAGTACTCCCAGTGAGGGTGTGGAGGTACAGGGAGGGACGAGAGATTCAACCCAACTGCCCCAGGGAAACCTGCCAAGAAGAAGCAGAGACCATTGACCACCTCCTATGGCACTGCCCATGTGCCAAGGGTGGGTGGGGAAAGGTAAGTCGGCTCCTTGAAGGAATGAGAGGAGTCAGGTTGATGACAAGGGAGGCGGTGCTGTATGGACACCTGACTGAGCAGCAGAGGTCCCAGACAACGCACTTCAACCAGTTTGTGCCCTGTGTCAGGAGTGCCCTGTGGCAATGTTATACAGGCACGCCAAGCTCAAGGAAATGGACTGTGTTAAAAAGTTTCTGAGCAAACTTCAGTCCTACCACCATTAGAGAGGATGGAGAAGACGCAGCCAACTTCATCTGGAAAAGCGACACCTGGAGCAGGTTGTTCAAAGACCCCCAGGAGGGGAAGTGGACAGAGCCCCAACTGGACCTGGACACAGCGAGAAGGACTACAACAGGATCATCAGCAGCAGAAGTGACAGCGACCGGGACACTGAATGAACTGAGACTGTGAACCCCCTATCAGGGCTTGAACTAAGGGACTGCGTGTGGGTTAGGGGAGGGTGGAGGATGGGTGTGCAGGGGAGTCGGCGCGTTCATTGTAACGGGAACGCGGGCTTCGTAATGCAGTTTAAGATGTGTGATGGAAAGTTTATGATAGAGGATGTATATATATAATTCTCTCTATGTAGAAATATATTTTAATTTTTAAAAAGTGACACAGGAGACTGGGCAGGACGGACCTATGATAGACTCATAAATTCAGGCTGGAAGAGACATCAGGAGGTCACATCGAGTCCAACCCCCTGCTCCAAGCAGGACCAGCCCCAACTACATGATCCCAGCCGGGGCTTCGTCCAGCCGGGTCTTCAACACCTCCCAGGATGGAGACTCCAGCACCTCTGGGTGACCGGTTCCAGTGCTTCACCGCCCTCCTCCTGCGAAGGGTCTTCCTAACACCCAACCCCAACTCCCCCGGGGCTGCCACTGGAGCACGGCCCAGGAAACGACCGTTCTGCTCTCATGAGCCCCAGCGTCCCCCGGCGCAGCCCCGCGCTCTGACGCAGTAAGTGGCAGCTTTGGGGCTCTTCGTCGAGATCTGATTTGATCTGAAGCCCGTTGATTCGGATCCTCCTCTCTGAGGGGGGAAGTCGCTCTTCTCTTCAAACATCAGCTGAGCCCAACCCCTGCAGCCTCTCCCCCGTAGCTATTGCACTCAGTCCACGGTTCTCTTCTTTTGCACTGGCCAGGAAAACCCCATACAGCCTCCTCCAACCCCACATAATCCCCACAATCCAACCCCATATTTCCCCCTCCAACCCCATACAGTCCCCCGCAATCCCATATAGCCTCCAGGTGCTGGAGCGGCGCTGAGACATCCGGGGCCCCAGGGGGCGCACGCGGGTTGGATGACGTCACCCCGGGCGGGCCCCGCCCCCTGGGCAACTGGGGAGGGCGGGCAGCTCGCTGGTGTCACGTGACGGGTCATGCGTGACGCCATGGCGCAGGCACGCTGAAGCCGGCCGGCGCTGCGGGCGGAAGGACACGCGGAGAGTTGGAGGAGGTGGGGGTCGCGGGCCGAGGTCAGAGGTCATCGTGGGCATCTTTTGGTGGGGTCCGAGGTCACGTGATAGGTGTCCGAGTTGGAGGTCACCGCGGGGGTTAAAGGTCAGGAGGGAGGGGTCAGGGGACAGGCCAGGTGCCCGGGTTAGGAGGCATCATAGGAGTTAAAGGTCAGGAAGGAGGGGTCGGGGTAGCCTAAGTGCCTCAGGTTGGGGGTCACTCAGAGGCCAAAGGTCAGGAGGGAGGGGCAGGGGGCCCAGGTGCCTCTTAGGCTTTGGGGCACTCCCTGCTCTGTGGCTGCAGCCTCCCTGCCCCTTGACCCCAGCCCCCGCCCCGTGCCTGGCATGCGGAGCTCAGCCCTGGGCCTGGCTCCAGGCGCACACACGGCCCGGGATTTGCTGGGGTTGGGGGCTGTGCCCTAGGGAATAAGCCTTTTGTCAAACAACGTCTCTCGCCGTGCAGCCCAGCGCCGAGCCAGGCGGCTCTTGCTCCCGGCTGCACCGCCGCCTCCGCCCAGCCTGGGAGACTGCTGCCTTCGCCG
>NW_005842934.1:48090-60695 GCF_000455745.1 Alligator sinensis
CTCGGAGCCATGTGGAAGGGCGGGTTCACCCTGGCCAGGGCACTGAGGCCCAGGTCAGCCCCTCGTCTGGGGTCGAAGCTGTCATCCAGAGTGTCGAAGCCGGCTGCCGCCTGCCGTCTGCTGTGGAGCTCTGCGGTGAGTGTGGCGAGGAGGCCCTGGGGCAGGGTACCGGGCACAGATGGGGTTTTATCCTAGTCCTGGCATCGCCTCTGCTTGTGGTCTGGGACAGTCACTTAGAAGGCAGGGCAGATTTGCCTCTTACCGATTAGCCAAAGTATAGCAGCAGCTTCCAGGAGCTGAAGGCAGGGTAGATTTCCACCTTACAGGCTAAGCAGAGTAGAGAGAGACACCGTGTGAGCTTTCATGAATCCAAGTTCACTTCATCAGATGCTGTGAAAGGACGTGCACAAAGCAGAGTACAAGAAGGAGAGAAATGAGCATGCAAAAGACAAGGGAGGGAAAAGGAGGGCAGTGCTGGGAGAAGCAAACAAACCCATAGGAACAAAGGAGCCACAAAAACGAAGCCAGGTGAGATGGGATGAGAGTCTGTCATCCCTGTTTAAACCGTGCTTAGCCCAGTCCAGTCTGTGCCCGGGTCCTTGTTCTGCAGTTTCCTGTCCCAGTTGGTTTTTACAAGGTTGCTGTCTGAGAACAGCTGCCCTCAGCCCAGCAATGGAGCATCCGGGGAAGCTGAAGTGTTCTTCCATGGGCCTGTGCGTCTCTGCAGCTGATGTCAGGGCAGCGTTCATTCTTTCTGTCACGTAGGGATCACCCATGTAGACCACAGAGGGGCACTGAGCAGGTGACAGCATCTGTGACATTGGTGGAGTTGCAGGGGAAGGAGCCTCGGGTGTTGTAATCTGTGATATTTGGTCCAGTGATGATGTTGTCTATTGATGTTGGGTCCGTTGCAATGCCTGGTGCCTCTGTGAGACTGGTGGTTACGTAGCTTGCTGCTTGAGAGAGGCTGTTTGAGGTTGGGGGCTGGTTTGTCCCTGGTGACTACTTTGTGATAGTCATCCTTCTCCAAAAAGGGCTGGAGCTCATCTTTAATGATACGTCCAAGGTGCTCAAGCCAGGGGCTACAGGGACGGGCAGAGGGACTCTATCCTTGTCCAGTTAAATTCAGTGACTTAGACCAAGTCGGGAATAGCCCCTGTCCTGGGCTGACCTTGTTTCTGAGTACCCAACCTGAGACCTCTGTGTGTTTTCAGAGGGGCCAAGTTGCTCTATGGCCCTCAGCTGGAAGCCTTAAATGCTTCTCCTGGCTGAATGTGAGTCAGTCTATACAAGGTGCTACCGTGGCCTGCCTTCTGCAAGACATCCCAGACAGAGCACACAGGAAACAAGGTGCCCCCGGCTGGTGGCACCAAATCCCCTGCTTAACCCTGTCCCCTCTTGCTAAAGCAGATGCAAAGTCTCTTGGAGAAGTGTTTCCTTTTCCTTAATTAAAGACCCTTTCAGTCCAGTGCTTAGCTTGGAAGTATTTCTAGCGGCTAGTCCCAATGCGTTGAGTGATGCTGGGCTGAATTGGGGCGGACACATGGATTTTGGAAGGCTCAAAGAGGACCAGAAGTTCTGACAAGTTCCCCCTCGCCTCCCCTTCAGATCAAGGGTTTGTTGGGGGATGTAATCCTTTAGCTAGTGTTTGTCACCTGGCAACCAGGGCACCAAAGCTGGATCTTGAAAGGCATTTCACTGCCCAGTTCCTTTTTGGATCTGAGCCCAAGAAATGCAACTGGACAGCTTGTAATCTGAGTTGGAAGTGCCTCTCCGTGACAGACCTGTCTGAGAGGAAGCAAACCCAGAGAGTCTAAAGCTGGATTTTGGAACTTGGAAGTTAAAGTATACGAGAGGGGAAACATAATTTGAATGCATGTTCAGAGGGAGAGATCTTTCCACATGAGTTAAAAGCCATGTCCTTGGGGAGGGGGGTGGGTGAAGAAACCCCACGTGTCACTCGCCTGATGATTGTAACGATGGTAATTACTGAGATCGGTGCAGTGAAATCTTCCCCTGGCCATCCGTTTGCTGGAAGGGTGCCCAGAAGGAGCTCAGCTGTTGCATTCACCCTCCCGAAAGGGAATTCAGTGCAGAACAGAATGAAAGGTACTGATATAGCTCTGGATTTGCATGTGGTGGGTGTTTGATCCAACCTCCTGGATGCTTCGGTTCTCCCTTGTGATCCTCCCCTGCCCTTCCTTCACAACCAGGGGCTAGTCTCCATGCCCCCCCATCTCAAGTCCGTGTGCTTTCCCTTACTGCAGACACCCAACCCCTCTGCAACAACGGTGAGAACAAGAGCAGCAGGGAGAGCTTGGAGGAGGGTACAGGCAGCTCTGTGCAGCTGTGTAGGTTGAATGTGACTAGAGCAGAGCTGGCTGCGGTGTTGCTTGGGATGTTGGCATTTTTTGAAGAGGAAAACATCCCCTTCCTGGCAGCTGGGCAAAAAAGGAGCTCTGTGAAGTGGAGCTACTATGATCACTAGGGACAGAAAAGAGCCAGGGTCTTGAAGCCAGAGGCTTGCCCCTTGAGAAGCCATGCTAGGGTCAGCTGTAGGGGGTCCTTTGGGAGGGAGAGCCAACACGGTTTCACTTCTGGGCCTTTTGAGATGCCCAAGATGAGCAGATGCTTGTGGAGTCAGAGAAGTGCTCACTTGTAATGATGCTGCTTCTCATCTGCTTGTTACCAGACCCGGTTCTCCCAGGCCGGGCAGCCAAAGGACTATGCCCTGCCCAATGCCAGCTGGAGCCAGGGCATGCTGAACCTGTACAATGAGTTTGTGGAGAAGAGCAAGGACGGAACGTGGAAAAGGATCCCGTCCTATCGGCACAGCCTGGATCACATCCCAGGCAAGTCTCTGGCCTCTCCCTCCCTTCATTCTGTGTCACCTACTTCCCTGACAGGTGTGGAAACTATTGTGGGCAGTTGTTCAGGAATGTGATGGCAGGGCTTCATTCCCAGAGCAGTTCCACTGGTTAGACTGGTGTCAGCAGTCCTGTATTCAGCAACAGCCTCTGCTCAGACTAGTAAGCCTTTCTGTCTATGTACAACTCAGCCCCCACCCCTAGAGGAGGTACTGTATATACTTGCATACCAAATGCACCTTTTTCCCCCTAGAATCGGCTCTTCAAACTTGGGGTGTGTATCTGAAGCAGAGGGAAACTGATTTTCTTTGCCCCCCACAGCACTACATATCCCCCACACTCTGGTGGGATACAGTTTGCCAAAAACTGGTGCCAGTTTGAGAGCAGCTGTGAAAGGGTTGACACTGGATGGGCCCCCTCCCACATCCTGGCAGGAGCAGAAACTGATTGCCTTCTTGCAGTGCAGTGTCTTTATGGAAAAAGCCAGCTAGGCAGTGATTCTCGGGGAAAAGAATCGTATTTTCTACAGTTTGCCTACCAAGGTGCTTGCCGCCTTTTTGGCGTGTACAGTAGGTGGGGAAATGCGGGGAAATTCATCCCAGCCCTAAGCTATTCAGGTCTGATTTTTTTTTTCCACTTTTGAGCTGGAGTGCCAGAGTCCCTTCTAGCAGCTGAGTCCTAGGTGGTGCATCCCTGGGGAATAAAAAGAACATTCCTATCAATGGGCAAGGACTTCCAGAAGTCCGTTCCTCCTCATCTCTAGCCTAAATGCCTCCTACAACTTTACAGCTATCTCTCCCTGTCCATTGTCCCTCTTCAAGCGCAGCCGCTTTTCCAATGCCAGTGAATGAGCTGGTAACAAGGTGCCGAAAACCAAACTGCCTCCACTTGTCAATCATTGATCCACCCATGCAGATTAGTCTTCATCAGCAGCTAGAGATTCAGCTTTAGTTAAGCAGGAAAGGGAGGGTGAGCAAGCTGAATGTGAGGCTCTGCTTCTGCTCTATGCAGTTGTAACTCTGAAAAGTATTCTGGGAGTTGTCATGGGTGAGAAGATATAGTCACCTTGGACTGATGAAACTTTGGACAGGGATCATTTGCACCCTGGGCCAGGCTCTTGCCCTTCAGCTTGACGTTACCCCTTTTAACCCCTGAGCACGCATTTCCTTTCACCCATCCAGACTCGATGAAGCTGGAAGGTGAGAAGGTGCAGAAGGATACTCGCTTCTTCCTCCGCAACCTGGATGAGGAAGGGCTGGGCTTTGAGTACGTGATGTTCCTCAACCCCTCGGAGAAGAGGATGGTGACCGTGTACCAGCCGGGCCCCTACCTAGAAGGGCATCCAGGGTAAGGATCTCTCCTCCCTGCTCCTGGGCTGAGCAGAATGGCCCACTGTCCTGCCTCTAGAGCTGGTTGTCTGCCCTCTGTTCAAATTGCCAACCCCACTTCCAGGTTCACTCATGGAGGCTCCACAGCTGCCATGATTGACAGCACCGTCGGAGGCTGCGCCATCTTTGTTGCTGGGAGGGTGATGACAGCCAACCTCAGCATCGACTTCAAGAAGTGAGTGACTGGCGGTTCCCTTACAGCTGACTGAGGCAGACATTGCTGTTGCTCTTGGATTGTCCTTTTTGTCTGGGGAGAGCCTGGGATGGTTCTGTCTTTGGGAATAATGTGCCCCTCCGTTGGGGACATTGGAGCCTTTACAAGGGAGTGGGGGGTGTCTGGAGCATGGAGCTGGCATTCACATGACCAGGGTTCAGTCCCTGCTCCTGCCACTGCTTTCTTCTGCCAGGGGAGGCTATCCTGTAGCTAGTTGCATGGGCAACCTCTGTGTGTGGCATGGAGCAGACTGCAGGGGAGGCAGGCAATACAATGACAGATGGGGCAGGGAGCAGAAAGCAGGGCAGAAGATTAAGTGGGGAGCGCACAGGGCAGGGAGCAGAAAGCAAAGCGGTGGATCAGGTGGGGAGAATGCAGTACAGGGAGCAGAAAGCAGAGTAGCAGGTCAGGTACGGGAAAAGGGTTCTGCAAACTGTTTGGTCTGTGCACCCCAGCTGTGAAAGTGGGGTGCTGCCTAGGAGAACAGGTGGGCAATAGGGGCAGGTCATGGCTGGGGCATTTCCTTGGAAAGTTCCTTGGTGGAGGGGACTGGGGCGGTGGGGTGTCTTAGATCTATACTGCGACCTGAATTGTCCAGGCTGTTCTCAAGCTGGAGCTCAGTGTAATTGAGTGCCATGCTCCCACCACCCCTCCAGACAGCTCTGCTTTGCATTCACAGCCTGTGAAATACAACCGCTTCTGGGGTGGAACAGGCAGGTGTTGAACAGCTGGTGCTGGGCAGGGAGGAGCCAGGTCCTGATTAACACCTGCCCATTCTCTCCCCGCAGCCCTGTTCCCCTGGGCTCGGTGGTGCTGGTGGACAGCAAGGTGGACAGAACGGAGGGGCGGAAGGTGTTCCTGTCCTGTCAGGTCCGGAGCGCTGATGGCCAGACCCTCCATGCTGAGGCTACAGGTAAGGACTGGGGGGACAGAGGGAAACTGAGTCACAGGGTGTCTGATGCCTGGAGAGAGCCCAACCAGATGCCCAGAGGCGACTGCCGGCTCTGGCCAGTTTTTCTCAGAGACCCAGTTCTTCCTCCATCATTGCCTTCCAAGCCAGGCTCCCCTGTGCCCGGTCTTCCCCTGGGGTGGGCTCCTAGCTGGGCTACGAGGAAGGCTGGGCCTGGTGCTCACTGCTCCCAGAGCCCCATCCCCTGCCCTTTGCCCCAACACTTTCAGGCCACATGTCGAGACCTGTTGAGCTTCCCTGACTCCAGCAGATTTCAGGGTACCTAAATCTCTCTAACTGTCCTGTCCCGGCAGCTACCATCACACTTGCAGATGTCTGGGACCAGCCAGCACAGGGTGAAAACCCTGCTCTACCCATACAGCCTGCTGACCCCAGGTCTCATCATTCCCCTGTCAGCAGGTCCCACTAGGGCTGGGTGCTTGGCACCATATGCTGTCCTATCACCTCCCTAAACCAAGCCTGAGCCAGTGGCAGCAGCAGGAAAGTTCCAGGACTTGTCTTTGCTGCAAAGGTGCCCCCCAGCCCGTCTCTGCTTCCCAGGGCTGTGTTCCATGTAGAGGCTTCCACCCTGCTTTCCCCCTCTGTCTTTCAGCACTCTTTATCCAGCTGGCTTCCCTGACCCGGAGGTGAACTCCTAGCAAGCCTGTCGGATGAAGCTGCCTGTGGCTGTGCCCCTTTAGTCCCACCTTCCCTCCCCCCATCCTCCCCAGCTCCACAGCTTTCCCTGGACGTGAGTGACGGGGCCTGACCCCTCAGAAGTGACCTCCGTGGACTCATAGCCACTGCATCGTGGCCTCCTGGGTGCAGCTCTCCTGGTAAAAATCCAATTAACCTTGGAACAGGAAGGACCCGCAGCCTGACGTATAAGGCACGGCATTGCGCCCAGGGTGACTCTGGGTGTTTTTGTCCAGAGAAGAGGAACTGGAGCTAGTTCTGTTCAATTACATGCTAGTTTATTAGGATATTAGCAATTGAGCAAGAATGATCAGTAGCAGCTACACATGGCAGGGGATACACAGCTATACTTGCTGCTAGGGACTGGGTTCTTGCGTCTCCCGGCACCTGTCCTCACAGGTAAGGCAAAATTCCAGCCTTCGCACGCAGGTTTCTGCATTGTGGAGTGTTATACAGCTCCAATGCACGTTCTGTGCTTCTGCCGAGCCCTCGAAGCTCGTGATCTCGGCCAGTTCGGCAGGGAGCAAAACTCTTGACTCATGCTGCATGACTGTTGTTCCTACGCGGAGTCTGTGTGTTTGGTGCAATCATCAGCCTGCTAGTCTCTACTCACTTGAAACTACCCCCTACAGATGTGCTATCTCATTCTAGTTGTGATCAGGACAGAATCGTTTTTAGAATCGGTTTCTCTGCGTGGTGGAATGTAGTGACACACCCAGTGCCAAGGGGAATCCTTGTATCCCGAACCCCAACAGCTGTCGCTGCCTGTCAGAGGGCACATCCGTGGCCTGAAGAAGCCGTGAGCTCTGCATAGCTTCAAATGCTGGCGTCCAAGAACCAGCACCATTGCCCCCTTCACTGCCCGTTCTCAGCTGCTCTAGCATCTTGCTAGGGATCTTGCCTCTGAGCTCTACGCCTCTTCCATGGGACCTTTTAGATATTGGGTCACCTTCTCTGGTTCTTCCAAAATGAAATCAAACCAGTATTTTGGCCTGTAGGTCTGGACCTCTTCAGCGTGGAAGAGGGACGGTCCCTGTTCCTTTTAAAATAAGCCATGTTTAGCCCTGGTGCTGATCTGCAAGCATTACATGAGCCAGAGGAGAAACCAGGCTCTGTAGCGGTAAGCCAGGAACAGCGGCTTCAGGGGATGGAGTTTTGGAGCTGGTCAAAAACTTCCCCATTTAAATTGTTTTCGGACAAACTCTTTCACTGTTGTCCTCCCCCCCCGTTGCCCCCTCCAGCTTTCCCCAAAAATGTTCCGAGTCGGCCAGAACCGCTGAGGAAAGATGAACGTGATTCTACTGTACTATACTGAACCGTGTTGCAGTGCATTGTGGGACACATCAGGAGCTTCATGCTCCTGTTTCTGCCATGCTGCATCTCCCATGGTGCATTGTGGCTGCCACAATGCACTGTGGGAGATGGAGTCTGGCTCATAAAGGAGCTGGGTGCCCTGCCGGTTCTGAGCAAACACCCCAGGCATCAGCTTTCCAGGTCCAGCACGTGGAGGTCCTGATTCTGCCTGTGTGGGCTGCGATCACAGCTCAGTTGCTGGCACCAGGCTCCAGGGAGACATAAACTTGGCTTCTTCTGTTCCCCTGCTGTGAACTCGGCGTGCCAAGCTGCCTGCATTTTCCTATCCCTTGGGAGTAAGTTGTCATGGGATGGAGGGGAAACTACAGAACCAGGAGACTCAGGACTTGGGGACTCTCCTCTACACGCTGCTGCTATTGATGTGATCTTGGGCAAGTCACGTAACACCTATTTGCCTGAGCTTCCCCAGTTGTAGTGTAGCAGAGGGTGATGGAGCTCCTCAAGCCTGGGAGCCTGCTTTGCAAATGAATCTGTTGTCTCTCCTCGGGGCCATGTCTTTGTAGCAAAACCTCCCTTGCATGTGAGATAGTGAGTGATGGTGAATCTAAAAGGTCCCTGCTTCAGCTTCTGTCAGACACTATGGCTTTCTGGGGGATGAGCAGATGGCTGCACGCAGCTGTCTGCACCTGGGGACAGCCTGGCTTCCCCCAACTTGGATGTCTCAGCAGAACCCACCACAGTCTGTCGTATCTGCTGTGCAGAGGACCCCAACTCCAGCTCTGGAGAGCCCCAAGCCAGCCAGGCACTCGAAGCAAGGTCCAAGAGCCTGTACAGAGCTGAACTGCCTGAGGACTGTGTTCCCCTGCCCCAGCCCCTTCCTGGGATCTGGACCCCTGCAACACTGGCCTTCCCCAGGCGAGCTAAGGGTACAGCTGGCAGAGGAGAGTCATACACCGACTATTGGCTTTGTAGCTGACTCAGTCCTTTTGCTAAAGGAGCGAAAACAAAACAGGCTTTTGCCAAAGGCCAGCTACAGCTAATCTGCAGTGGGAGATCATCTGCTCCTAGCCCAGGCACCCAGAGCAGGAAGCCATGTGTTGGCAAGACCTGTTTCACCCATGGTGCTGGAGTGCTTTTTGCGTGGGCTGTGCCAAGTGTGTCCTGCCTTGCACCGGATTCTTTTGCCTGCAGTATTGCCCTGACTATGTCATTCTCTTACATCCCTTTCACTGCAGCACCCAGGCTGCCGTCTCTGCCCCTGTAAGCAAGAGGCATCAGTCTGCCCCATGCATGGGGTGTGAGGTTATGCACTGATGGAGCTACATAATATGAAATAAAGTGCTGATGTGTCCTGTCACCATGTGCAAATCTGAATCCAAAACCAGGCACCTACTATCGCTTCGTCTAGCCTTAACAAGGCACTTTGGCACATGGGCACTGGGTCTTGCCTACTCCTTTAGTGAGCTAGCAGCCTGCAAGGCTGCTTGCAGGTGGCACGGGGGGCTAAGGAGAGATGCATTTGACTGGAAGGGGGCTTAGGCAGGAGCTATATAAGCCCAGAGCCTGAGCTGGTCAGGCAGCCTCTCCCTGGCAGCCACGGAGTGAGGAGCTCTCGGAAGCAGGGCTCCTGAAAGGACTGTAGCTTATAAAAGCAACTCTGCAGGCCTGGGATCAGAGGCAAGCCCCCTGGGCAGAAAAGAACTGAGTTTTTGCAGACAAGTGGCCTTTGTTTTATTTTGAAACCGTAGAGGGTCCTGGTGCCCAGGGAAGGGCTAAGCTGCTCCAGAAGCTCCCTGAGCCTGGAGAAGGGGCGATGCATAGGACCGGGTGTCTGGGAGCCCGGAGGAGGGGTGGCATGCAGGACCAGGGGTCCAGGAGCCTGGAGAAGGGTAGGTATGCAGGGCCAGGGGTCTGGGAGTCTAGGAAAGGGCTGTGTTAAGGGACAAGGAGGGGTCCAAAGGCCCAAGGGTGCCGAGTACATAACTAGGCAGCATCACAGAGAGAGAGTACCCGTGAGGCTTGGGGCATAGTGCAGGGAAGGTAAGGAGCCACGCAGAGCCCTGAAGGCAACAGGTACCCTCAGGAGTACAGACAGGCTGAAAGGGCTGCCAGCTTGGGGCGCAGGACTAACCAAGGGGACCTGGGAGAGGCCCAGCAGGGATCGGCTCAGGCTCACACAGAGCCCACAGGCAGCCTCTCTTTTATAACCCTCATGAAGAGCAAGGTGCGGTGGGTGAGATTCAAGGGAAGGGCTGCAGCAGAGCCTGAGCCAGGCAGGGGCCACATGGCCGCCACCATAGCCACGGACCCGCTGCAGTCCCTCGTGCATGGGCAGTACCATAGGCCTCCGCACTCGATGCTGGATGGCCCAGACCGGACCCGCTCATGGACCCAGAGGGATGCCAGAGCTACCCCTGCCCCACTGGGTGCTCGGTGCTATGCAACACATCATGAGGTACCCTCCCATGAATCATCCTTGCTGCCCTTCTCGGGACCCTCTCTAGCTCTTCTAGATCCTTTCTGAGATGGGGAGACCAGACCTGGGAGCAGCCTTCAAGGTGTGGATGCACGATGGATTTGTAAAGTGGCATCACAATGTTTTCTGTCTTGTTCACAGAAGAGCTGCTATTAACTGGCTCAGTTTCCAGTATTACACAGTGTCAGAGAGCAGAGGCTGGAAGGAAGAGTGACCTGGGGCTGACCAGGGTTTTTTTCCCCTGTCCCTCTCTCCCTTGCAGCCTCCAGCATTCAAGGTCTAGGAAGTTGTGATTCAGAGGCCATGCCCAGAGGCTTGTGCCTTCAGGAGGTGTTGGGCTGTTCAGATATTCATCCAGCTCTCTCCTGGCTCATCTCTGGCTGTGACGGCTGCGTTTTGCTTTGTGTGGCCGTGGCGTTTCATCCAGTGGCTGCCTTGGAGACAGGAAACTTCTGCAGTAGGAGTTTTTGTGGCCATGTCTTGTCCAACCACCCAGGCACCTTGTGTTTTGCTTGTTGCTGCTCTCCTGATGCTTGGTGGGGTGAGTCCCATGGGTATTGGCTCCATCAAAGTTTGGTGCTACAGTGAAACGCTTGGCCCTGGGTCCTCCAGATGGACAGAGCAGCAGGGACCTGTAGGAGGGCAAAACCTGAAAGCGGCCAGGCCGGTTCTGTGGTTGAAGCTAAAACCATGGTGCCAGAGCTGGAGGGCTTCATAGGGGTGTAGAGGAAACAAGAACTATACAGGGGCAGATGACTGGGTTCCCTGTGCTGCTCTAGCTACACAGGGCTAAGCAGTAGCCAGCTGAGGTCACCTGATCTGTTCCACCCCAAGCCCCCTTTTTTCTTTTTTCCATGGGATGAATTGGGCAGTTGGATACCAAACCTGGGTGGGGGAGGAATTTCCCCAGGCCACAAGGTCCCAATTTCCCAAGCACCTTCAGGCTCTTAGCAATGCCCGAGGTCTCCACCGTCAAGCAGGGGTTGGGCCTTTCAGGAAGAGGCCACGGCTTGATTTGAGCAGATCTGGGAGACATGGGCATCCACAGAGACCCGTGCCCTTCTCTTGAACCAGACAACGTAGCCCGGAAGTCTCTAGAAGTCAAAGTAGCCCGGAGCCTCTAGATCTGAGCTGCTCTCACTCTGGGGGGCCCTGCCTGGCCCACAGTGCCTTTTACAGCAGCCCCGTGGCTGTTGTAGCTCACACTGTTGTTTCCTGTGAACTTAAGGGAGCCAAAGCAAAGCCCCGATCTCTGCACCCTGGCCATAGCCTGGGAGCTCTGTGCCCCCTCTTTGCAAGTGGGGGGGGGGGGGGGGGGGCTCAGGGTGGGACAGAGACAGAGGCTGGGAGCCAGGAAGTCCTGACTTCAAGTCCCACTTCACCCCGGCCTGAGGGGGAGTCCGAGTGCCATTCAGAAAAGGGGGATGCTGATAGCTTGGCTAACTGGTGTCTAATGAGTTTGGGGGTGGTCTCAGGACAGAGGTGCTGGACTGACATAAGAAGGTGACACCCCAGGCAAGGTGCCCGCACTCCTGGGTTTCATCCCTGGCTCAGTGGAGTGGGGAGTGCAACTAGATAAGCAGTCGACAAATGGAGGTTTCTCCTTCTGACTCCTGTATCACCCCCTCCTCCGTGCCTCAGTTTTCCTGGCTGCCACTCGTGCTGGGGTAGGACATTGGGGGTCAGATGCAGGGGCTCGGGGACCGCTGGGTTGAACAGGGACCTGTCTGTGCACCGGGGGGAGCTCCCTTGCCCCCACCCCAATGTCTATGCCAGCAGGAAAGGGTGATACTGGGGCTCCAACCTTAACCTGGTTTGCAGGCAGAGCTCAAGGCGGGGCTGCGAGCAGGGTGCGACCATCTCAGTGCCCAGCAGAGGGCAGTGGCAGGACACGGATCAGCCCTGCAGCCACCCCTAGGCCCTGCTGCCTCCTTCCCCACCACCCAGATGCCTGGGTCCCTTTCCCCACAGCAGCATGGCTAGAGCAGCTGGGAGCCTGGACGCCCGGGCCAGGACCGGGGGTCAGCAGGTGTTTCAGAGTTGGGGCTCTGGGCTTTGCCTTGGGCAGGCAGGAGGGGTCCAGTGACCAAGAGCCCTGCCATGGAAGCAGGACTCCTGGTTTCTCCTCCCCGCTCTGTGCCTCAGTTTTCCCTGTGGGGCTGAATTTGCCAGGGAAAGGAGGAACCCCCTGGCACTGCCTGGACCAGGCTGAGTCAGGGTCTCCACTTCCAGCGCTGCACGGCCCAGGCTGAGACTGGGGCCTCGGCTGTAAGAGGCCTTGACTCCCTGCCTGCCTCCCCTGCACACGCTTGTACACACCCCCGCCACACGCACCGTCACACATACAGGGTGGTAGCGCTCGTGAGCTTTGCAGCTCTCCCTGGAAGCACTGGGCTCAGCTGAAAGGGTGCCATTGGGATCACTGGGTTGCATCCAGCTGTGCACAGCTGGGCCATGTGTGCCACCTCTGGGCACAGCAGTGGACTGCCCCCCAGCCGGGAGCCAAGCCCTGCATCCCCCATCCCCTCCCCAGCTGCTCCCGTGCCCTGGTGACCTCCCGGTACCCCTCAGCAGGGGAGAGGCAGGCTGTGGTTTCCTGGGGCAGGGTCGCGTGCCAGGAGGGGCGGGTGAGCGTGAGAAGGGTCCCGGCTGGTTCCTGTAACCTGCTGCGTGGGCAGAGTTCTCAGCAGGGTTCGTGTGA
>NW_005842934.1:60809-62810 GCF_000455745.1 Alligator sinensis
GTCACAGGAGGCTGTGGGTTGGCAGCGTGGGGCACTGGCAGATCTGGGGGGCGCCGAGCCCAGGGTGGGGGTCACAGGAGGCTGTGGGTTGGCAGCGTGGGGCACTGGCAGATCTGGGGGGCGCCGAGCCCAGGGTGGGGTCGCAGGGTTGGGCTGGCGTGCAGCTCTGTGAACACAGTTCCTCCAGACTGCCACTGTTTCCACGCTGGGGAGGTGGGGAGGGGAGGGGAGAGGGAGAAGACTCTGCTCGCCGCCCTCGGGGCTGGAATCTCTGATTCACATCAGGCTGCGGGTTCCGGGCCCCTCTTAGGCGCTCCGTGGGTGTGACTTCCCTGCCAGCCCCTGGCCCCCCCCACCCGCCCGGGCTCAGCCCTGGCACGTTCACATGCTGCCTCTGCTGTCTGCAGCCAGCAGCTGAAATCTCAGCCCCACACACGTGCCCACGTGGCAGGCAGCTCCCCGCAACACGGCACAGCTGAAAGCTGGACCCTGGTGCCCCCATGGCAGCACAGAGCAGGGCTGAGATGCAGCCACTTCTGGGGTGAGTCACGGTGGCTGGGTGAAATCTCCACCCCAGCGCCTAGATCCAGCCTGTTCTGGGGGGCAGCAGGCAGATGAGACGAGGCCCAGTGCTGGCAGCTGTGTTGGCCCCAGTGCCCTGGCATCTAGGCATCCCCAGGGGATGAGCGCCATGACCCCCTGGGCCCGGGGTCCTGGGTTCAGGTTCTGTCCCACCCCAGAGCTGGCTGCATTTCTGACCATGGGGGCAGGGGCAGGAGCCCCTGCCTGGGTCCCAGGAGGCGGTGGGGCAGGGCGGTCTTCACGGCCCGCCCCACGTGCTGCCCCGTCAGTGGGGCGGTGAGTCACCCCCTTACATAACCACGGCCGCCCCAGGCAGGAGCTGCGCCAAGCGCCGGGGCTGGCAGCGCCCGGCCCTGCTTGGGGGGCTGCACACGGACCACGCCAGCAGGGGGTGCCCAGGCTGGGCCCAGGGGCCTCTGGGTAATGGGCTGTGGAGCCCCTTTGGGGAGCAAGGGGTTCTGTTTAATGGGGTGGGGTGCCCATGCCCCAAAGGCTTCTGGGTAACAAGGGATGGGATGCCCATGCCCCAAAGGCTTCTGGGTAATAAGGGATGGGCTGCCCAGGCCCCAGGGGCTTCTGGGTAACAAGGGATGGGCTGCCCAGGCCCCAGGGGCTTCTGGGTGAAGGAATATGGGGGCTGCCTTGTGCCCCCCTTTTCCCTGCTGCAGCCCCACGCCCGCCCCGGTGCGCCCGTGGCCCCTCCCCAGACAGCTTGGGCGCCGCCCACCAAACCGGTTCCTCCACTGTCAGGGCTGCACCTCTGGTGTTGGGGCCGGGACCCGGGACAACGCATGTCCTGGTGGATGGGACCGAGGCCCCGGGACATGCTGTCCCCTGGGGGAGCTACAGGGTCTGTGTGTGTCCAGCTGGACCCCCGCCTGCCCCTGCCCCCTCGGCCCCTGGGCCAGCCTCTGTGCTCGCGGCCCCAAGGGAGGTTTACACGAGGGGGCGTGAATCCGGATCAAGGAGCAGAGCAGGGCTGGGGGCTGCGGGGTGGGAGTGAGGGGCAGGGGCTGTGGGCCGGGCGTCTGGGGTTTGGCCCTCAGCTCCGGGGGCTGGATCAGGGCAAGGGGCCATGGTTGCTCCTTGCGGCACGGTGTAAATAGTAATTACCGTGGGGCTGGGACTGCTCGGTCCCCGGGAGCCGGGGGAGGGCAGGACTCCACTGGCCCCGGGCCAGGTCACGCAGGAGGGGTGCGGGGGACACGGGGGCCCTGCCATTTCACCCCCGGTTTCACCTCGGGGAAGAGGAGATTGACGCCAAAGGGGCTGATACAACCCCCGCGCCCTCAGGCCCCAGTGGGAATCAGGATTAGCCCCCTGGACACCAGGAAGGGGGGGGGCAAAACAGGTGTCACTGTGGAGGGCTGAGCAGGGACGTGGGGTAAATCAGGAATCGCTCAGTGAAGAGATGTGGGG
>NW_005842934.1:62878-63173 GCF_000455745.1 Alligator sinensis
GAGGGATGTGGAGCAAAACACTGGGGCTATATGGGGTAAATCAGGAATCACTCGGTGAAGAGATGTGTGATAATAAATCAGGGGCCACGGAGGGATGTGGTGTAAACGACATATCACTCCATGTAATCCCACTCAGGGATCCTGGGGTAAATCTGGAGTGACCCCTGGGAGCCCGTGGAGGCAGGGGCCGCACACAGGTGTAAGGGGGCTCCGTGGCGGGCTCGGCCGGGCGGGCCCGATCCTGCGGCGGCCGCGTGAGGCGCACGTGAGGCGCGCGGGGGGCGGGGCCTGCGGG
>NW_005842934.1:63344-63572 GCF_000455745.1 Alligator sinensis
GGCTAATCGAGCCCCGCGCCGGGAGCCCGCCAGGGCCGAGGGGGCCACGGGCTGAGGAGGGGGCTAGAGAGCGACAGTCCCAAGTGCCCCCACACCCCTCCCCTGCGCTGCCTAGGTTGTCCTGGGGGAAACTGAGGCACGGGGAACCCAGGAGTCCGGGGGCGGGGGTGTGGAAACCGAGCGGGGAAACTGAGGCACGGGGCCTGGAGAAAGAGTTTGGGGGGCAGG
>NW_005842934.1:63990-67403 GCF_000455745.1 Alligator sinensis
GCGGGGCCCGAGGCAGCCCGGCCCACGACTTGGAGTCCGTCTCTCCGGGGACAGGTGGCAGCACGACTCCCCCGCGCCTCGGGGGTCGGAGCCAAGCCTGAGGGTCCGGGGGCGCAGCCTCCAGCCCGGCCCTGCGCGTGGCCTAGTGGTCGGAGCAGGGAGCCGGGTGCCTGGGTGCGCGTCGGGGCGGTGTCGGGCACTGAGAGCTGGTCTGGGCTGCGGGGTGATCCCAGCATCCTCTCCCCCGTCCGGCATCTGCGGGTGCCAAAGGATTGTGGGTGTTTTCCCAGGGTGCCGCAGCACCAGGCAAGCGCCGCACCCGCTTTCCCACCCCGCATCACTGAGGCTTGAGTGGAGGGGGCTTGGGCGGGGGCCAGGACCTGGGAGCAGGGAGCGTGGTCCGGGGGTCGCCGTTCCCCATTCAGGTATCGGTTAACCCTGGGATATGTCTCTGTGCCTCGGTTTCCCCTGCCTCTCAAAGGGGCCGTAATGCTTGGCCGAGGGCGTGGGGCAGCAGGTATCGTGGGCGTACTAATGACAGTGGATTATATAAGAGCTAATTGCCACTGTCGCCGGCTGCGCAGCCCATGTGCCCGCCCCTGGGAATACAGCATGGTGCGTACCATGGGCGCAGGAACTCGCTCGGGCAGTGCCTGGGTGTTTGTCATGCCAGGCTGGGTCCGAGAAGGTGGTGCCCCCACCCTGCCTCAGCATCGCCCACGCCCACTTGCCTCCAGCGAGGTCCCTGTCGCCATCCTTGCCCCGTCCCGCTGAGCTGGGAAAAGCAGCTGTAGCCATCATGCCTCAGTTTCCCCTACGCTCTGCCAGGCGTCTGTGTAGCCTCTGGTGTGAGAGAGGGCTTCAATTTTCAGGTGGGCCTTTCATGACACATGTTATATCCCTGGTAATGTCCCTTGCAAGCTGCACACAGACACGTGCACACACATGTCCACGCATGCAGGCGTGCATACATGCAGGCTGCTTTTATTTTTAGCTGGGGTTGGGGGGTTAAGCTAACATGCTAATGCTCCAGCCGTGCTGCCGGCCAGCCTGCTGCTGCCTAATCCCCGGTAATCCCCTCCCTGGAGGTCTCAGAGAGGCAGCCAACTGGCTTGGCCCCCTCACTCCCTGCACTGACACCCCCCTGCCAGCCTGCTGCTGCCCCCATCCCCCCTGGAAATACCCCTTGGTGGGGGGGCTGCCCCCTATCCACAGTCAGCCTGATGGTGACAGGGTCCTCGTGGCAAATACAGCGAGAATTGGGCCCCCCCCCCCCCCCCGCCGCCGCTTGCATTGAACTGTGCCCTTGGAAGGATTGGGCCCATGCTTGCTAGGTGCCCCCCTCTCCAAGGCTGCCCAGGGTGTGTGGTCCCAGTGCTGGGCTCCATGTCCACCCTGGGGTGTCCCCTGGGCAACCAGCTCCATCTAAATCCCAGCCTGGATTCTGCAGTCATGAAACAGGCTGTAAAGTTTTGAGCCGGCCCGTGGCACGTCCTCGGCTCCGTGGCATGTCCTCAGCTCATCCCTCAAGGCAGGGGGAGGGGCTCCAGGGTCCCAGTCAGAGGTGTCCAGTCCAGCCTGGGGTGCCCAGCTGTCAGATGTCAGGCTGGGAGGGGTGTTTTGGCTGCTCCTGGGCACTGGAAGGGGAAGGTTGGGGGATGGTCTCCACTGTATCAGCTGCCCCCCACCCTGAGCTGGGGAGCCCTTGCTGGAATGGGGTTCAGGCAGTGGGCAGGGGTGGGTGCCAGGCCTGGTGCTGGCAAGCAGGAGCAGTGGGAGCTGTGGGGCTGATGTTACGTGGGGCCAGGCTAGCAGGCAGGGCCTGTAGGCTGGGGGGGGGCACCAGCTGGGAGCTGCTGGGGGGCCTGGCTGTGGTGCTTCCAGCCAGGGCTTAACACAGTGGGGAAGCCAGCTGGGCCTGGGCACTGCCCCCCACCTGCTGTCTCCCCCTTCCAGGGGAGAGGGTTTCCAGTAGATCCTTCCCCGCCCTCTGGATCCAGCTGTGCCGGCCCGATGCCTCCCTGGCGATTTCCATTGCATGACATCAGGCTTGGAGCTGACGTCCTGTCCAAGCAGGGGAGTGGAGTCCAGGGGGTGGGTCAGGACTCTTGGGTTCTACCCCCGGGAGGGGGAGGGAAGTGAGGTCTAGAGGGTCAGACACGGACCGGGCTGGGTTTCAGGCCTCCTGGCTTCTATTTCCAGCCCCGGACTCCTGGGTTCTCTTTCTGGCTGTGTCACCGGCAGGGCTGTGTAATATTGCGGGAATTCTCCTCCCTCTGCCCAGCTTTTTCCCATCTGGAAATCTGCTCGGGGCTCAGCTCCGTCCCAGCGGCCCTGGGGGAGCGTTTCCCTTTGCAGAATGGTTTTAGATCCAGGCTGGGCAGAGCCAGGGGGGTTCCTAGCTCCCCGATTCGGATTCTTCTCAGCCTCGCTGGCAGTTTTTCCTGGGAGCTTCCACCTGAAATGCAGCTGCTTCTGGGGTGGGATGTGTCAGCTCACAGGAGCAGGGGAGGGTGGCTCTGATCCAGCTGGGCGGGTAAGGGGTTGCCCAGTGCAAAGGGGTGTGCCCAACTCAGTGAGCACAGAGACTGCCGTGTGTCCGGGAACGTTGGGAAGCCTGCCATGGCAATCCTGGCAGGAAAAGCCTCCCTGGGCAGCGGCCCCGGAAGAGCCCCAGAGCCAGGGGTGGGCTGGACAGGAGCCGGAAGCCGAGAAAGAGGTGACGGGGCAAACCCAGGAGTCCAGATTTGCAGTCTCTTTCTCCCCCATGTGCACCCCCCCTTTCTGACCCTAAAGACCCTGTCCCCCCCCCCAAGCTAGGACGAGAACCCAGGTGTCTGTTTTGGGCACTGTTGGAGTCTGGGGGGTGCTGGAGGGGCCTGGTCCAGCCCCTGGCTATATGGGGAGGGGTACCTGGCTGCCTCCGTGCCCTGAGTTGCCCCAGCTCAGCAGGCCCAGAGAAAGGGGAGCTATTTATAAGGGGATTTGCAGAGCTGGCAAAACCCTTCCTGCTTCAGTCCCTCCCGCTGGGCCCGAAGGAATTAGCCCGCAGAAGGGGAGGCATAGGGGCTGGTGGAGCTGGCAGCTGATCCCAGGTCTCCTGGGTCCTGGGGGTCCTGGCCGTGGGTTCCCATCCTCGATGCCCCTGTCCTGTCCTGAAGCCCCCAGCTCTCCCAGTTCGGTGTGGCCACAGCTCCCCAATCCCATCATCCACAGCTTGGGATGTCGCACCCCAAATCTGGGTGGTGAGGGGCTTCTTCCCCTCTGACCTGCAGCCCCCTTCCCCTCCACGCTCTGTGGCTGCCCCCAACCCTCTGGGATCTCTCACTGCTCTGCCCTGTGGAGTTTTATTGCTGCGTCCAGAGCCGATAGTCCCCAGCAGCCCCATGTCTCTCCAGGCCTGGAAGGCCCCA
>NW_005842934.1:67413-76729 GCF_000455745.1 Alligator sinensis
GGAAGGGCGGGGTGGTAATTCCCAGCTTTGCCACTGACTCCCTGAATGACCCAGGGCCTGTCACTTCATCCTCCCAGCCTGCACCCCTCTGCCCCATGGATGGGGATAAAGATCCTTTGGCTGCTGTCTTATATGTGCAGACTGTGAGCTCTGGGAGGCCCTGAATCAGTGCTTGGTGGCCTGGGGCCTTTGTTGCAGCTAGGCCAGAAGTTTCCAGGGGACATGAGTCCAGAAGGCACCTCCTGAGCCATGGATCCCAGATCCCGACTGTTAGCAGCATGATATCTGGCCAGCCGAGCGCTCTCTCCATCTGGCTTCCAACCCATGTTTGTTCCTGGCCAGCTTCTACCCATTTCTCCCAGCGTTCCAGGAACTTGTTCTCCCAGGTTTCTAATTGGAAAACCTGTCAGAACAGAGCAGTTTCTGGAGCAGCCTGCTGGTTTGGGGAACACTTTTTTCCTGGAGAGACACCCCAGTGGGCTAGAAGTGCCCCACAAAGTAGGCAAGCCAGGGTTGTATCCCAGACCCGCCTGCCTGGAGATTTGAACCTGCATCTCTGCCTTCCACCTCACAGCAATCCCCACTGCACAGTGCCCCCTCAGTGCCAGCCCACCCCCCCAGCTAAGATTGGGGTGTCCCCTCAGTGCCAGGGCTCCCCCAGGCTGGGATCAGAGTGTGCCCTCAGTGCCTGCCCCCCCCCCGGCTGGGATTGGGGTGCCCCCTCAGTGCCAGGGTCCCTCCCAAGCTAAGATCGGGGTGCTTTCTTAGTGCCTGCCCCTCCAGGCTGGGATTGGGATGCCCGCTCAGTGAATGGTTTCAGGCTTATGAGAGCACAGGAATAGCAGGTGAATGCCCCAATCTCTGCAAAGTGCCCTCTGTACTCAATATGTGTCGCTGGACGTTGCCACCAATGTGGCTTTCTGTGTCACCACACCGGCCATGCCTGCCATTCCTGCCGTGGCCCCGTGACCTGCAGCCAGGTCGAGCGCTCCTAATTGCCACCCTGCCTTGCCATGGCGGGCTCCTCCCTGGGCATAGGGGCAGCTGCCGGGCACCTGCATGCATGTATCGGGCTTTATGTAATGCTGGGCTGGGCTGGGGTGCTCACCACCACGAGTGCCATGGCTTCTGCACCTAGGGGGCTAGAGGCCAGCTCTCATCTCTGCGGGGCCCCGAGCCTGTCACAGCTCCTCTCTCTGGGCCTCGGCTCTGCCGTTTGGGACAGGATCAGGCCTCGTTACGTGTCTGTGCCCCGGCTGCTGTGTCAGGCCTGTCTGAGGGTAGGTGCTAGGCTTGGCCTAATGGGTCTTGGCCTGGATATGCCCTTCATGGGATCTCGGCTGCATGTGTGAGGGACTCGGATGAGCACTTGGCAGTCCCCAGCTGCTGTTGGGGTGGAGCAGGACGCCAGGGCCTCGTCCGCTCAAACACATTTGCTCATTCACGAGGAGCAGTAGTACTCTTATCCAGCTGAGAGAGGAGGGTCCGAACCCACCTGCTGCAGGGGAAGTCTCTGAAGGGCTGGTTGCCAGCTCCGCCGTGCCAGGCGCTGTGCCAATGCAAACAGACAGTCCCTGTCCCAAGGCCGTCAGCTCGCTGCTCCTGCCCTGTCCCCTCTCTGCCTGCAGGCCTCGGGCAGAGAGGGTGTGGGGACCCCATGAGCATCATCAAAGGCCTTGCCAGGGTGGGCACCTGTCCCCTGGCTCTGTTATGCAGCCACCCCTGTCCCACCCAAGAAGCAGCTGCATTTCAGTGAGAGGCCCCTGTGGGTCCCCATATCTCTGGCAGGGGTGGGAGGTCCCTGTCAAACAGCCCCCAGCTCCTCCCCGAGAAGAGTCCGCATCTCCCTGTCCTTGTCTTCAAACTCCTGGCTCCCTCCCCAGAGACAGCAGCGTCTTGGGGAACAGGCCACCTCCACGCCTCACCCCAGAAGTGGGCGCATCACAGTGCCAGGCCAGGGACCCATGGCTGATTTTACTTTTTTTTTAGGTCTTTTGAGAGCATATCAGTCTCTCTAGGGTTTCTGCCCCGGTCCCTCCCTGGTTGTTTGTACTGTTAGGGGCTAGTTTTGCCTCACAGCACGGCTTTGCTTGGGGCCCGGGCCATGGCCGTGGCATGTTATGGGCGACCCAGCGCCATGGCCCAGTCCAGCCAGGCCTGTGCAGGGACCTGGGCCCCACAGGGAGGAGACTATCATCCCTCTCTCTGTCTAGCAACTGTTTTCCTGCTAACGCAGGGTTTTTCCCTTGGCCCTTTTGCATTCCAGTGGCTGTGGGGGTCTCGGAGGGTGGCGCTGGCCGGGGGGAGGGGGCCAGAGGGCTCTGGGGGGCGGGACGGGCCTTGTGGCCTGGTCCCCCCTCCCGCAACTCTGCTCTCCCCTGCGCCGGCCACTGTGTGCGCCGGCCCCCGCCAGCCTCCGGCGCTGGGCCCGGGCCGGCGGCCAAGCGGGAGCCAGTTATGTAACGTGGAGTTCAGGCGAGGCGAAGGCAGGGCCCGGCTGCGCCGCCCCCCGGCCTCACGTCAACCCTGTGCCGGCCCAGTGCAGGGGGAGCCCAGTCTGTGAGAGGGGAGCCCCCAGCTGAGATCAGGCACCCGGCCAGTGCCAGGCGCCCCCAAGCTGAGATTGGGGTGCCCCTCCAGTGCCTGCCCCCCCCCCACGTTGAGATTGGAGAGCACCCTCAGTGTTGGCACCCCCAGCTGTGATTGGGGTGCCCCCGCAATACCAGCCCCCCCAGGCTGAGATCGGGGTGCACTTCAATGCCTGGCCCCCCAGGCTGGGATTGGGGTGCACCCTCAGTGTTGGCACCCCCAGGCTGAGATTGGGGTGTTCCCTCAGTGCCAGGGCCCCCCAGGCTGGGTTTGGGGTGCCCCCTCAGTACCAGTGGTCCCTCCAGGTTGAGATTGGGGTGCCACTGGATGCCTGGATCCCCAGGGTGAGATTGGGTTGCCTTCTCAGTGTCAGGGCCCCCCCTAGGCTGAGACTGAGTTGCCTCCTCTGTGCCTACCCCCTGAGATTGGGGTACCCCCCAGCTGAGATTGGGGTGCCCCCTCAGTCCCTCCCCCCATGGCTGAGATTGGGGTGCTCCCTCAGTGCCTGCCCCCTTGGCTGAGATGGGGGTGCCCCCTCAGTGCCAGGGTCCCCCCCGGCTGAGGTGGGGTGCACCTCAGTGCCAGAGCTCCACACTGGTGCTGGCGCACAGCCCTTGCCCTGGCAGCTTGCTCTTCAGACAGGGGCAGGGGATGGCAGCCCTGTGAGCCTGGCAGCCCAGGGCAGTGGCGGAGCCAGCCCCAGAACCCAGGCGTCCGATGGTCCCATGGCTGGGACGAGACCCCCTTGGAGCCCCCACAGCCCTACCCCGGCCCCTCTGGGAAACCCACATTTTCTGTGCCTCTTGCCCTGGGGTATCTGTGCACAAGGTGCCCACAGGTCTGGGGGACTCATTCCCCCCCCAGTGCAAGGCTTGTGTATCAGGTCCCACCACCCCCTTCCTTGTGGAGACTGGGCCCATGGCAGCTCCAAGAGGCAAGGAACTGCGTCTGGCGCTGTATCTCGCTTCCCGGGGCCCACCCCTGCCCCAGTCCCAGGGCACTGCGGGGGGGGGTGTTGTGTTAAGGCAAAGGGTGGAAATAGCAAAGCAGATTAGGGGGTCAGGGAGCTCCCACAGAGGTAATTAGTGCCCTGGCGGTAGGTTCTGGGTGCAGCACCCACTAATCTGGTGGATTTTTACATGGGGGTTGGTAATTAAATCCTTCATTGCATCCAGTGCTCATAGGCTGGCGGGGGCTGGCAGCTGGTATTTGGTCCTGCATCAATGTCCTGCTGCCTCTTTTTTCTCGCTCTCCCCAAGGGCTGTGGGGTGGGGGGCACAGCCCAGGGCAGGGGGCTGCGGGTTGGGGTGGAGGGGGCCCGGAGCTGGGATATCTGGGCCTGCATCTCACTCCTGCCCTGCAGCCTCAGCTATCCCAGCCCCGGGGTGGCGTCCATGTGCTGGGGCATCCTCCTGGCCCATGGCGCTGTCCCGGGGGCTGGGGAGCTGGTGCTGCTTGGTGATGCTCAGGTAGGGTGGGCTTTTGCTCTGTGGCCCTGAGCACTCTCCCCTAAGGATGGCCCTGCACCCACTGGCAGGCCTGGCTCTGCTGGGAGGGGGCCGCTGGGGTCCAGGGCTGAGAGCAGGGCGGCCAGGTCTCCTGGGCTCTGTTCCCAGCTGCAGGAGGGAAGTGGAGTCCAGTGGTTAGCGTGGGGTGGGGCCAGGGCTCCTGCCAACTCTTTCTAGGGCTCTTTCTCCCCGCCAGCCCAGTTTCTCCTCTTCTTTCAGGATGAGCGGGCAGGGCGGGCAGTTTCTCCCAAGGGGAGGCACCCGGCTGCCTGCCATGTGCGCCTGACTTCCGCATGCCCGGCCTGCCAGGCAGGTCGGACGGGCGGCATTACATAACCCGCTGACAGCCGCCACGAGGAGCTGAGTCAATATTGATCCTGCCAAGGCTCAACGCCTCTCGCGAGGCCTGGCACTGATGGGCCGCCATGGGGAGGGGGCTGTGGGGCAGGGTCTTGGGTGCCTGCTGGGGTCCCCCCTGCTCAGGTGGGGGGGCCTAGAAGAGCATAACCCCTCATACCCTCCCCTGCCATCTGGCCTGAAGGGATGTGCCCAGGGTCATGTAGGGGTATCAGTGGCAGAGCAAGGACTTGAACCCCAGCCCCCTGGGATGGTGCCCATTGACACCTCCCCTTGTTAGTCTCTAAAGAGAACGATGTGGCAACCCTTTCCCTCAAAAGCAAGCGCCCTGATGGGTTTTAACAAAATCCAGTATTTTCCCCCATAAAATCCTTTGCTTTTTAAATCTAACTTCCTGCTTTCCCCTGCCAGGGTGCAGCTGGGATTTTAGGCTAGATCCCCTCCCTCTTCCACCTTGCCACTTTCCCACCCGTCCTTCACCTACGAGGCCTGTCACCCACTTTCCATCTGCTCCTGGTGCCCTCTGCCCACCGGGCACCAAATTGGTGCTTGCTCTCCCCAGGCATCAGTTTGGGTCACTCTCCCTACAGCTTTGTGAAAGTAGCAAAGATCTTTCCACAAGCAAAAGTCCTTGAAACACTCCCTCTGCCATCCCAGACTGGGAGAATCTCCCTCCTGGCCCAGTTTTCTGGGATGCAGAGCTGTGATGGATGTCCAAGCCTCTGCTATTCCTTTGGATACAAGCCTCCATCACTCCCCACCACCCTCCACGCAGGTCTCTTCGTTTGATTTGCAAAATGAATTTCTCTACCCCCCACAAATCCCGTCTCTGCCGTTACTCTGGAGATCCAAGGCCCCGTGGGTCATTCGGAAGCATCTAGGGGTTTTCAGTGGAGTGTCGGTGCCCAGTGGGTTGCCCATTGAGAAATTTTTGCTCAGTAATTTCTGAATGACTCATTATTGATCTGAAGGAAGCAGCAAGGACAGTTGCTGTATTGTTCCAAGTATAAATTGACCCCTACATATAAGTCAATCCACCAGTTCTGGGTTCAGTTTGAGGAAGAGTGTCTTGTTCCCCATCAAAATACAAAGCAGTCGCTGCAGGTACCCCTCTTGCCTCCATAAACCCACCCAGGAGAATTGAATGCTTGAGGGAAAGGACCCAGAGGGTGAAAGGCACTAGCTGTACTGAAATAGAAACTGCACGGGAAATGCTTCCAGCTCGGTGTTTTATTGCGTGGGCAAAAAAAGCTGCAAGTGTTGAAGTCAAGATCATTGGGGCTGGCTGTGGGTCAGTCCTGAGTGTAAATAGAAGGTGGTTTTTATGGGATGTTTTATGCGGGGGCAGGTCAAAGCACCACTATCGGAAAAATACAGTAATGACTCCTCTCACATGGACCAGAGGTGTTTTTGGCCCTCGCAAGGTTTCCAGTAGAAATATCCATTGCCATGGAGAAAATGCAGGCGGGTTCCTTAAATGAGGCCAAAAAGAACCTCTCTATAGGCATATAAACCCAATGGAGCAGGGCAGGTGTTAGACAAAAGAAGATGTTTGTCAGTCATCCAGTCGGGATTTTGCAGCCAGGAGTTGTAAAAGAGCTGGCTGAGGCATGCTGCAGGCGTGGATGGCCTATCTGAGGGCACTGGAGGCAGTTTGCAAGGCCAGGGAGAGCACTGAGGCAGTGGCGAGATTTAACGAGGGTGACCTGGGTAATTACAGACCCCAAGCAAGGCTGTGGAATGGCCTTGATTAGTAGGGACTGGAAAGGAGGGAATGTAGTTAACACCCATCAGGAGGCCTTTACGGGAAGGAGCTTGTCCCGGAACTGGATTGAGCTCTTTTCTGGCAAGGTGACAAGCATGGCTGAGAGGCAATAGGGTTTGCGGACATGAGCAGGTACCACGGTTATGTGGTATGCCCCAACTGGATTGCAGCCTGTGGGCTCTGATGGGGGTGCATCCAGGGATGGGGCCCTAGCTGTGCGGGCAGCAGCATGGCCTGGCATTGCTCTGTGGGCACCATCGTGTGTGCCAGCGCCCGCAGTAGGAGAGGCGGTGAACTGGGAGCCAGGACTCAGTTCTGGAGGTGGGCGGGGGAGAGGAGTGTCTTCCAGCAGGGCAGCGCCTGGTGAGGAGCCAGGACTCCTGGGTTTTTCTGACTCTGCAGGGGGCAGGGAGTAGTACCTGAGAGGATGGCGTGTGAGTAGGGGGTTAGGCACTGGGTCTGGGGTGACGCAGGGAAAGTCCCCTCCCTGGTGCCTCAGTTTCCCCATCTCTGCAAGGGGCATTTGACCTTCTTTGCAAAGTGCTTTGAATCATGTGGCAAGCAGTAGGGGGCTCTGGGGTCTCCTGGCACATTCTCACTCCATCTCTCTCTTTCTTGCAGGTCTGGCTGCCATGAAGAAGACCCACACATGTGAGTACCCAGTCCCTGCCCCTATGGGCCCCACAGCCATGTCCACCATGGGATCCCGGCAGAGCTCAGCCCAGCCTGGCCCCATTGCCCTTCCCTTCCCACCTCCTACCCCCCCACCCCCACCCCATTACCTGCAGAGCAGGGGCAGCAGCCCCGAGCGGGCTGAGCAAGGGGGCCAGGACTCCTGGGTTCCCACTGGGACAGCACTGGGCCACCACCTTCTACTTCTGCATGGGACAGTGGGCACCTGGCAGGGAGGGATGAGGAATCCCTCCATCATGCTCCCCCGCTGCCGGCTCATCTACACAGTTAATCCAGATTCACCTGGATTTGCAGTGCCAGCTCTAAACTATGTTCAGCCCCCCTCTAAAAGGCAACTCTGAGCCTATTTATGAAAAGTTAATATGGGATCTGTGCTGCCTGGCCTGGCCGGGTGGTTTATGGGGCTGTTTGCTGGTAAACAGGGCAGGTGATGGCTGTAAAGGGTGCAGGAGCATCATGGTAACACTTTTTCTCCTTCTGGCAGTGCACAGTCCTCTTTCCATTTTGCTTTAACATATCCATGTGCCGATTGACCTAGCACTGGCCGGCTGTGGGGAGGGGACTTCAGCCTGGCAGTGGGGCGGGGAGGGTTTCAGGGTCCAGGCTGCTCTGGGTCCTGTGAATGGACACCCAGGGACTTTGGAGGCTGTGCTGAGGCCCTTCCTGAGCCTGGCTGGCGCACAGGGATTTATTAGGCAATGGAGCAATGTGGTGTTGACAGCCTGACGTGTCAGGGCAGGGGCTGGGGCCGGACGGGGCAGCCGGCGCTGGGGGGGGGCCGGGCGCCGTCGGGACCAGCCGGTGCTGGGGAGAGGCAGTTCATGGAGCTCCTGGCTCCAGCCCCAGAGCTTCCAGAGAGGGTTCCTGCCATCCTGCTGCAGCCCAGGGGTCTCTGGGGTTTGTGAGCAGCCAGCGCATGATCCCAGGTCCTTCCTGACCCCATCCTGAAAGCCCTGGAGCATGAGGGTGAGACCAAACGGCAGCAGCCCGCTGCCTCCCTCTAGTGGCAGCAGCATGCGGGGCCCGCTGGGAGCCCGGGTGCCTCCAAACACGGCTGCTCATGCATGGAGATGACGTGGGCTGTGGGTGCAGTCTCTGTAGGTGACCCCCTCCCCCAAGAGGCGGGAGGGAGGCCAAGAAGGCGCTTTCAGGATTGGGCCCTCACTAGAAGAAAACCCAGCTGTGGGGGGTTGTTGGGGGGAAAGCTGTGTTGCCCCCTGGTGGCTGCCCCTGGGCATTACGGGGTCCTGCCACCCCAGAGACACCAGTTGAGGCATTTAGGGCCTGTCTCCTTTCACTTGTGGGGGACTGGCTGCTCTTCTAGGTGAGACGCACCACTTGTCTCAGCAAAGGGCAGGAGGGGAAACCGAGGCAGAGAGGCTCGTGCCCAGAACCCAGGTGTCCTGATCAGTGCTGCACCCACGTGGCTGTGGCTGGAGCAGCAACGCCCACCAGCCCTGGGGTGCTAGGCACTGTACGTCCGTGTCCTCGCTGCCCCACAGCTCCTGCAGGTACTGCCGTCGCTTGGGGGGTGAGGGGGACCCCGCTTTCCCTGGGGGCTGGGCTGAACGCAGCCCTGCTGTGCCCAGGGTAGAAGCTGAGTCTCTGGTGGGCAGCACCAGCGCTGCGGTGAGCAGCGGGTTTGGTGTTGACAGCGCTGCGGTTGGGACATCCTGAGGTGTGAACACTTGGGGAAGGGGGAGCCGGGCCTCCACAGCCCACCTGCTGCATGAGCGGCAGCAGCCCCCCCGCACCTGGCCACAGAGCCCTGGGTGCAGCTGTGCCTGGGCTGAGCTGGGTGCCAGGGAGCTGCTGGCATGGGGCAAGTCTGGAATTGGGGGGAATGTTAGGGACCCAGCAGCCTCCAGAGCTGCCCCTCTGCAAGCTGTCCAGGCTGCAGTGATGGGCCTCTGGCTTCCCAGGCCTCTCTGGGGGCTGGCAGAGGTGGGACAGGAAGGCATGAGTGCCTGGTGGGGTCTCACAGGCACCAACCTGACCCCCCCCCCCCCCCCCCCCCCCCCCTACAAACAAGACCGCCCCGCTCGCTCGGGTGGTCTGTGTTGGCATGGAGTGGCCCTGGCTCTACCTAGGAGCCCTGCAGACTTCCTCCCAGTCCCTGGGGTAGGATTGGGCCCCAGCACCATCTGGAAACCACGAAGCACAGATGCGGGGGGAACCGCAAGGCTTTCCACGCAGCTGTGCGAGCCTGGCAGGGGAGAGGGCAGAGATCCCCCCCACACCCAGATTTGTGGGGCTGGGGTCACTGCCCCCCAGCTTAGCTCCCCAATTGATGCCAGTGAACAGGCAGGCCTGCCTAGTGGTCAGAGGAGGCCTCTGGCTGCCAGGACTCTCAGTTCTCTTTTCCTCCTGGGCAGCCAACAGGAAAGGGAGGGGGGGCGGCCCG
>NW_005842934.1:76752-77441 GCF_000455745.1 Alligator sinensis
GGGCAGCCAACAGGAAGGGGAGGGGGGGAGTCCTGGTCAGAATGGGGCAGCCTGGTGGACTTGTGGCCTCTCCCTCCCAGCTCTGGGAGGGGAACTGGGGTGATAGTGGTGGGAACTGGGGTGTCTGGACTCCTGGATCTCATCTCTGCCCCTAGGAAGGAGCCTGTGGGCTAGGAGCTACAGCAGTGAGCCAGGATGCCTGGGTTCTCCTTGAGCAGGCCCCGTGGCCAGAAGGTGGAGGGCAGTGGGGGTCATGCCCTCCTTGCTGCCCCGTGTTGGCAGCCCCTTCCTGTGTCCAGGCCTGCGGGGCAGAGCTGGAGGGGCAGGTAGGGGGGTCTGAGAGCGCAACGAATGTGGTCGGCCCAGTCACGCTAACGTCTTGCGTGGGCCCAGAGCCAGCCTGGCTCTGTCTCCAGACGCCTGGCTCACTTTGTCGTTCGTCTTCCCTCACCTTCCTCCCATGCTGTGTCCGTGACGGGGGTCCTCGCCCCCGAGCTGACGCCACGTTCCACCCCAGAGGTGGCTGCGTTCTGGCTTCACGGCTCCGGGGCGGGACACAAGATGGTGTGAGATCCGTGGGACCCCGCAGCACGGCCCCATCGGCATCCACATCCTCTTACCTTGACGCCACAAGCCTGGCCGGTGCGGGGGGGGGCCCCGCCTGGGAAGGTGCTGACTCTGGCCTTTCT
>NW_005842934.1:77501-78135 GCF_000455745.1 Alligator sinensis
TGGGGCACAGTGGTTGAAGCAAACGGCTTGGGTCCTGTGTTGGGGGGTGGGGAGGGGGGCAGAGCCCAGGACCCTTGGGTTCTGGGCTTAGCTGTAGGGGGAGGGGGGTGGAGTGGGGTAGGAGGAGAGACCGGGGGTCAGGACTCCTGGGTTCCCTGCGTAACCCAGGCACAACAGACCGGAGAAGGATATGTGAGCCAGGCCGCCTGGGTTCCTTGTACCCAGCTTTGGCTGTGGGGGTCAGTTCAGTGGCTGGCCTGCAGGAGGTTTGAAAGCCAGGACTCCTGGGTTCCTTGCTCGTGGCCCTGTGGATCTAGTGGCTAGCCTGGGGCAGGCTCGAAAGCCAGGACTCATGGGTCCCCTGTTCCCAGCTTGGCGTATGGAAGAGTCAGTCTAGCGCCAGCCTGAGTCGAGCCCAAAGGCCGGGACTCCTGGATTCCTTGCTCCTGGCCCTATCATTGAGCACCGTGCATTGAGTCGCACCTCTTCACTCCGTGCCTCAGTTTCCTCACCTGCTTTGCCAGCTTGCCTGGACCCTGGGCAAGCGAGGCACTAGGGCTGGGGGCAGGGAGTTCAGGGCCACGTGCTGCAGCAGCACTGGGTGTATCTCCCCCCGGCACGCACACTCCCCCCC
>NW_005842934.1:78428-110317 GCF_000455745.1 Alligator sinensis
CCCCGTGCCCCTGCCCGGCCTGCCGAGACCATGAGAGGTAAGTGGTTTTGGGGGAGATGGCAGATAAAGGCCACCTGGCAAGCGGGAGCAAGCGACACTGACAGCGCAGTGGGTGCCCGCGACCCTCGGCTGCTGGAGAGGAGCCAAGAGCTGGATGCCTGGGTACTCAGGTGCTCGCAGCCAGGGAGCCCAGGTGGCAGGATGCTTGGGTTCTCTGGCACTGCTGAAGGAGGGGATGTGGGGGCCATGAGTGGCTTGTGAATAGTGAGGTCCCAGTGCTGATGGGCTCTGCCATGGATGTGTCCCCACCACAGCTGGGTTGCTGGGCATTTTCTGTCCCTCGGGTGAGAAGCACTGGGCACAGACTGGGAGGTGCTGGTCTGGCTGCTGCAGGGGCCAGGACCTGATCTTGCCGGGACCCAGTTTCAAAGCAGCTTGGTGCTGTTGGGGCTTGGGTGGCTTCCCCCCGCAGCGTGGGGAGGGCGCTGTGGGCATGGGGGGCTCTACCCACTGGGGAGGGGGGGTCTGTGGGAACATGGATTTCCCAGCAGAGGCTGGAAGAGGCTGGCTGTGGGTCTGTCCCATTCAGGGGCTGGAGCATGTTGTGGGGTGGGGGCTTACTCCAGGCTCCGTCACTGTCAATGCACCCGGTCCCTCTTGGCACTGTCAGATGCTTCTACCCCCCAAATCTAGGATCTTCGTTCTCATGGCCATCTGCCAGGCAGCTCACACCCCACCTGGGAGCAGGATCTGGCCCGGCGGGTTTTTTTATATGTAATGCATATCAGATTTTTGTGTGCATGTTCTTCTACACACGCGTGTCCTGAAGTGCGAGTGTGTCACTGCACACTAGGGTGTGTGCATACATGCATCTTGCTGTCCTTTTTATATAGAACGTGTGCCAGTTTTTGCATGTGTATGTGTTCATATGCATGCTTGTACCTATGTGTGTGTGTGCCTTTGCACGTGTGTGTGTGTATCTCTGACCCAGCGGGTTCATAGCACCAATGTCTACATGTAACTCAGTGCACGCACCCAACAACCTTCTTTGAATACATAGCATTTGTCAGGTTTTTGCATGTGCATGTGTGTTCTCATAGGCACATGTGTGTCATTGCACACTCGTGTGCTTGTGTCTCTATGTGCATCTCAATGTCCTTTTTAATTATAGCATGCATCAGTTTTTGTATGTCAGTGCATATTCTTTTGGGCACGGGTGGGTGTCATGTCATGCTCAAGTGTATGAGTGTTTATGTCTATGCGTGTGTTGTCTATCCCCTTCCAGCCCTGCTTCTCTAGGATTCTCTGATCGATAGCGTGTGTCACTTTTGTATGTCTGTATGTGTTCCTCTGTGTGTGTGTGTGTGTGATTGCATGCTTATGTGCGTGTGCGTGCAGTGAGTGGCCCCTTCAAGCTGCTTCTGTCCAGGGGGATCCGTGTTCCCCAAGTTCCCTTGGGCCAGCTGGGGCCAGGAACCTGTTTGCCCTGCGTGAGGCCTTTGCAAAGAGCTGGGGCAGGAAGCAGGAACTGGAAGCCATGCTGGAGCTTGCAACATTGTGCATACATGTATGTCTGTTTGTGTGTGTGCAGGCATGTTTCCATGTGTGGAGTGTGTCTGAAAGCATGTGGCTGTCTGCATGCTGTGATGCGTGTGCATGGGCTGTCTGTGTGCAGAGGACGCTGGTGCTGTGGAGCTGCCTTGTGTGTGTCAGGAGGGGGAGGTGTATATTGGGGGAGAGTTTCTATGCTGGGGGGAGGCCAACACGCTCTGCTCTGCTGCTCTGGCCAACACGCAGCCCGGATGCTTTGTCCCCTGCCCAGAACAGTTGCCAGGAGCTGCCCTCGGTGCCCGGTTGCCCATCTCCTGGAGGCAGCAGGGGCTGTAGGTGCAAACAGCAGAGCCCGTGGTTCGGGGCTGGGCGCCTGCATGGGGGAGGCAGAAAGCCAGGGCTTGGCGGGGGGTTGCGGGAGGACAGGTGCCAGCTGCCAGAGTCAGGGGGGTAGGTGCACAGAGGCTTTGACTCCTTGAGCAGGAGGAAGCACAGGTGTGCCCTGTGGCCTCGGCTCCTGGCAGCGCGTCGGCTGTGCCAGGGCGGGGGAGTCTGGAGGCATCAACGGGTCCTGGGTGCAGCTCCGTCTCAAAGACTTCACCCAGCTCTGTGGGGAAACTGAGGCACAGTGCAGCATGGCTGGCTTTAAGGTGCCCAACGGGCCCTGAGTCCCTTGCCCTGCCTGTCAGGGAGCCCCAGTGTCAGTACACCTGGTTTCTCTGGCACGGCTTCCTGCAGCCATGGATCCGGGGCTACTGCCTGCCAGGCCCCTGAGGTGAGCTGAGCCTCAGATGAGTGAATTCCCCCCTTTCCCCGCTCCTCAACAGCCTGCAGGGCTGTCGGCCCCTTACCCATCTTGTCTCCCTGGCCAGGGGTCTTGGGGTGCCCTTGGCTGACTGTCGAGGGGGGCCAGGCCAGATCCTCAGGTCATGCAAACGGGCGTCGCTCCAGCTCCGTGGAGGAAGGTGGAGTCGGGTCCAACAGGGATCGGGCCCATTGGCGTCATGACCAGTTTCCACCCACTGGGGCCGTGTCCATTGGCGTCATGGAGGATCCGTTCCATTGGCATCACCAAGCTGATGCCCCCACTGACGTTGATGGAAGGGCGCTGGGGTGGTGGGGGCAGGCTTCACCCGGGACTGGGGCAAACAGCTCGACTCAGTTCTGGCGTCACTCCCCGCCGGCAAGTCACAGAAGCAGGCGGCGGCATAGAAAGTACCAGGTGTATTCCTGGCACTGTTGTGTACGTACAGCTCTGGACACAGGAGCCTGGTAAGGACCCGGAGTGGCCATGCAGAGCCCCTGGGCCCTATCCTGGTCTCCCTGGGGTCTCTCCTGAGCTGGGGATCCCAGCTACGCTGTCCCCCTTCCCTTCCTCTGGCCACATCACACCAGCAGTGCTGAGTGCTGTATCTACACGTAGTGATTAGCTAATCGAAGCACCGAAGAGCTCCCCGGTTTTAGCTAGACATGGCCAGCATGGCAGAGGCTTTCCTGAGACTGTTACAAGCAGCGGAGAGAACCCAGGTGTCCTGGCATTCATGCTTCTGCTCTAAGGGTGCAGGCTGCTTTTGAGGAGCACAGTCTAGCCCACACAGCTGAGCTCCCTTTTGATCCTAGATTTTGCTCCCGATCAGAGGCGAAGAAGAATCCAGGAGTCCTGGCTCCCAACACTGCTCAGACCACAAATGAGCCCCCCTCCCTCTACCCACAGAAGCTCCTGTGTCTCTAATTAGTAGGATGCGTTTAATTACCAGCTTTAGAAAGGACTTTCCCGTTGGCTCTCTGAAGGCTGGAGGGGGGGAGGGGGGGTGTTGGGGCTGCTCCAGGCTGGCGGCTCCCCCAGCTGAGAGGCAACTGGCCTGCGGAGAGTTAGCTACTTTGCAGTCCCTGCTGCTGGAAACCAGAGAAACCACGGAGCCGTGGGCTGGAGCTGAGGCCAGGGTTTGGCAGGTTCGGTGCGAAATGTGAAGGTGTTGAGAGGCGGAAGGGGAAAGTGCTGATTGAGAGCTTTTCTTGGGGGAAGGTGGCGGGGGAGCCTAGCCTGGCATCCAGTCCTTCCGAGAATGCATCCCTGCCCCAGGGTAGGTGTTATTGCCCCAGGGGGCCTCCTGCCTGCAGAGCTGGGGGACTAGCCTTGGTGGGCACTGGCAGAGCGGGTTGGTTTCTTCTATGCCAAGAGCTGGCTCCCGCCCCTGCCTGGCCCATGGTGACATAACGTGTCTGTCGCTGCCTCCGTGGGTGTTGGGAGCGGGTTCAAGGCAGACGGCTCCAAGTGTGGGAGCGTGACGGGGGTGGTGGGGAGGGAGGGATATCATGGGGCTGTGACAGCCCAGGCTGTGTCGAGCCAGGCTCTTCTCTCTCAAGTCCCCCCACTGAAGGGCTGCAAAGGCAACCAGCAGCCTAAGTCAGGGACCTCTAGCCACCCCACCAGCCTCCCTGCCACGTCCTGGTTCTCCAGGCTCGGCTGACTGTCCTTGCTGCTCTCTGGGCTGGAGCTCCCCTCCTGTCCTTGTGGGGCTGATGCCGGTTCACCCCCGCAGCAGACTTGGCCTCAGAGCTCTGTGTTTGCCCGGCAGCATCACAGTAGAAACCCCTTGGTGGGCTGACTGTGCATCGGGGAGCCCATGAAGGCCTGAGAGCTAGTGGCTTCGTCCTGCCTGGTGCTGGGCACTGTGACGATGCTTTACTAGTTTTTCAGCCTCCAGGAATAATGCATCATGCTGCAGCTCAACAGTGGCCTAGTCATCACCCCCCTCCCTGCCGCACCAGGTGTTCTACAGACACAGAAGTAGGTTGTTAACCCACAACCTCCCCCTGCTCCAGACCAGTTAGCCTTTGAGCTGCCCCCCGTTCCCTGATGCACAAGGCAGAGGGGATATGGGGATGGTAAGAGGCATATTCCACATGTCCCCGCATCGGTGGCATCGTGTGTCTTCATCCCATTGACTTCTCACCTATATCCATCTGGCATGTTTGCTGCAGGAACCTGTTTTGCTTTGAAGGGATCTGATAGACAGAGAGATCCAGAAAGAATGAAGGTGCTAAGGAGGTCAAGGGTTTCAGAGGTGATGTGTGTACTTGAACTCATGATCTCAGGCTGGTCTTTAAACCTGTCTCCCTTTCCTCCGTCGCAGACGACAGCCCTGGGCTCAGGTGGATTGGGGATTCTCAACTGGGGGTATGCAAGATCCTTTCAGGGAGGTCAACAGTATTAGCATGGCTGGGTGTGCAAACACTAGCATGTGATTCTTGAGCTAAACCCAGAGATTTCCCATAGAAATGCAGTGTCTCAACCCTCCTGCCCCAGTGTGGGATGTCCATTTGAGGAACTGCTCTGGTATTTTTTGTTAGTCAAGGAACAATCGATAGTGAAGAGCTGGGATTTTCGGGGTGGGGCGCAGGCTGAAACATAACAAGAGGGCCCTAGAATCTAAAAAACTTGGGAACCACTGAGATAGATGATAATCCAAGTCTTTTTCAAGAAGGCGTTCGTGATTTGGGAGGGGAGAGGGGGCAGATTTGAAGGAGTAAGTGGGTTTTCATGTGTCATGTCTCTCAAAATGACCAAGCTGGTGAGATCTGGGTCTCACGAGTCCCTCCGGCCTCCTTCCAGGCCAACCAATGACAAGACCCAGCCCTTCCTTTTCAGATTTTCAAGGCAGAGTTTCTAGGCAGCTGGAAAACAATTGCTGCAAACAATTCTGCTGATTCAGGGCTGTGGTTTGGATCCACCTGAACAAGTTCCCCTCCCACCCTGCCCTGAGCCAGCTGTGCCCCAGCGCTTGAAAAGGTGCGGGATTTTTCTGTGCACGCGTTGAGAATGACGGGGCTAAGCTCTGCTGCAAAGAGAAGAGCCTGGCGGCATTGCCGTTCCCCTGTTTTAAATGCATATTTGCACCGTGCCTTTTCGAATCAGGCTGTCCCAGGACCAAGGGCTGGTATCAGTGATCTTGTGATCAAGCAATTTAGGGGATTGATTAAATCTGATAGTGTTGGAGGTGGGTGGAGAGGGGAATCCCAGCTGCGCCACCGCGGTGTGTGTTACAGTTAAAGAACAACGAGTAAAGCTACAAGGATGATTTGCGGGCTGAAAAAAAGGTTGTGGCGGGGGGAGATAGAGCTGGGGGGGATAGTCCATTAAATTTATCCAGGTGAAAGCTAGGAGATGACTTGATACTGGGCCACAAACTGGGCCAGTTTGTGGCCTCTCACACTGGGAGGAGACACCTGATGCTAAACTGCACTTTGAAGGAGAAAGGTGAAGCAAACTGCAAGCAGAGGCATTTGGCTGAGCAGTAAGAGGAGCGCAGGATTTGGCAGTATCTTGACTCAGAACAACTCTAGCTAAGCTTTCATTGCCTTTAGGGCCGGCATGAAGCAGATACTATCTCCGTTAAACTATCACAGTTGTCTGATGCCTGTAGGTACCAGGGACCAGGGCAGGAAGCCTAGGGAGCGAAGAAAAGGCTGATCACTGTTGGAACGATCAGACTAGGAACACAATAGATTTTCCAGCTCTTGGAGGCTTTAAGCCAAGTCATTCAGTGTCTCTTTGAGGTTCATGTGTGCCCCACACCAGGGTCAGACCGGATCTAGGTCTATTGGTGTTTTCTGCCTTTCAAATCTAAGGAAGGAAACCCTTAGCTCCCAGGGCCAGTGTCTGAGCCAGCCCGAGCAGGAACCTGCCCAGAAAAACATCCCAATGCAGGAAAAAACATCTTGGCAGCAAAGTCCCTTTGGCAGCTTTAGCTGGGTCCTGAGGTTTTTATTTTTTAAAGGATCGGAGCATCTGACAGCCTTGGGGTCTGATCCCGTGAGGAGCTGAGCCTCCCTGTCTTGCATCCCCGGTGCTCCAGTGCTCCCATGGCTTTCCATGTAACCAGAGGAAGAGGGAGCCGCAGGGCAATGAGAGACAGGTGCTTTTAGAGTGAGTCCCTTGGGAGTGCAGCGTTTTCTTGTCTGATTTCTTCAGGGGAGAGGAGTCTAAAATCTCAGATTTACGGGAGCGTGCCGGGGAGGTGGGCGTGTGTGTGTCTGAAATCTCAGAGGCTTACAGGGGCATGCATGCACGTGCACATGTGCATGTGTGTAAATTCTCATTGAGGTGTGTGTGTGAATTCGCAGTCAGAGATGTGTGTGTGCATGCACTCGTGTGCCTGTTTGTGTGCATGTGCATATCAATTCTCAGAGACTTATGGGAGAGGTGTATGTGTGTGTTAATTCTTAGAGAAGTATGGGGGGGGTGTGCACGCTCACACATACATGTGCATATGTCTGAATTCTTGGTTGGAGATGTCCACGTGCACATATGTGCATGTGTGGGTCAGTTCTCAGAGACATGGGAGGGGTGCATGTGTGTTAATTCTGAGACGTACGGGAGGGAGGTTTGTGTGTGTGTGTAAATTCTCAATCAGAGACTTATGGGGGTGTATATGAGAGAGAGAGAGGTGTGATAATATCTTTTATCAGATAATTGGGAGAGATGAAAGACCTGTTTCATCAGCCTGGGAAAGCAGCCATCACTCTCCAAACTCAGCACAAGTTCGAATGCTTGCTTTAGTCTCATCCAATCCTCCTTGTCTTCAGTCTGACACGGCCCGGCCTACTGCCTCTTAACCTAATTATGTTAATGAATTTGACCACTTAAAAGGAAAGTGGGCAATTTATTCTCAGGTTCCTGATAACTTCCGTATTTTGATATTACCTAGAGCCATGATTTTGCAAGTGATTTCTTTCCCCGTCCTCCCCCAGAATTATTTATTTCAGTGTCAGTTGTGGTAGGAAGAACGGTTGGGGCACGGTAGCTCTTTGGGCCCAAACAATGCCTTCGAGTCTGATACGCTGACCCACCAGTTCACTAAGACACTGAAAATACTTAGATGGCAGACTCTGGATTTTGAAGCCAGGGCAGCACTGCAGTGCTGCGTCTGGGCCGGCGAAAGACGGGACCCATATCTCGTACTGCTTGAGTTGATAGCTTTGAGCATCTTTCCATTTGTTGTTGAAATAAGCCCTGTGGTCTGTTCAGCTTTCTCTCGACCTGACTGGAGGGATTGCCGGCTGTTAAAAGATGCCCAAATAAGAAGATGGAACCAATTACGGTTTTCAGTTCTTTCCAATAACCACGTTGGAGCTGCATTGGTGGGAACTTCAGAAGGATGCAATCACTATTTCAGTGCTTCTCCACCTTTTTAGACTCCAGTGCCCTCCTCCCCTCCGTGATAAATTCAAGACCCTGCCACCACTTTGGAAAATGCCAGCTTTGATCTTTCTCTCGGTTTGTGACTATGGAAAAATAACAGAGCAATTCTGCTTGCAAAGAACAGGGCAGGATGTTTGTGACCCACTGGGTTCCTGCTGGAAACCTCTGGGTTTATTGTGTGAATCATGCATAGGTATTTGCCCACCTCACAAGTCTAATATTGCACAGCATCTTTCAAAGGATCTCATAGCACCCTGGGGTGTTGCAGCACCCTGGCTGTGCTGCTCTTCATGCTCTGTGCATGGCTCAGAGCTGCTGTTTCAGCCACCTTTAATACAGAGGACCCTGCAAATGCCTGTGGATAAATGTGGGTAAAGAAAGCTCTTGCCGCTTTGCAAACAAATGGCATTTTTAATAGAAAATTTGAGCATCTGATCGTGAAGGGAAAGATCACAAATTGTCTTTTTAATTCAGCTGTAAGAGCTAGTTAAGTGCTGACGATGGAGCCAATTCAGATAGAATCAGGATAAATATTTTTCTCATTAATTGAGGGCTTCAAACTAAATTGTTTTTTTTTAATGTGCATGAAGTACAAAATACAGAAATATTTGGAGATTCTTAAATGTGCAGCTAATTTAAAATGACAAGGACAGCCTTGTACTTTCATTGGATTATATTGATCATTAAAACTTATTCAATTATGGCTTCAGCAGATCCCCAGCTTGCCTGCAGTTGTGAAGCAACTGCTTGCTTTTCAGCCTAAAGTAATGCCTCAGTTCAAATGAGCTGGACTCCATAGACAAATTATCATGTATTAATTAAGTACTGCATTACGGTGGCTTAGCTAGATACGCGTCTGCCGACTCTTCAGGCTGGGTTTGAACGTGGGTTTGCTTTTGAACAGTGGCGGCTTTTTGATGAGACAAGATTACGAATGTGTTTGATAACGAAGTTTCAGAATGAAACCAAAGCAACTCAGAGACCCCCCCCGCAATGGCTGGGGCGAAACAGCCCAGTTTGCCCATGTTGTTCACGTCTTTCGTGGTTAGGGTGGGTGGTTCAAAGTGTTTGGGACCAACTAAGTCATTAGGTGATGCTAATTACCCTGACTCTATAGGATCTGAACTCTGGCTCTGGATTCCTAATTTATTTGGTACGTATGACTCAGGTTTGGAAGGAGTTTGGATCAGGTTGGGTACCGGGTAGGGGCAGGGCCAGACACAGGCATGGGTGAACCAGGTGGCCACCTGGGGCCCAGACAGAAACGGGGCCTGAAAATGGTAATTATTATTATTATCATTATCTCTGGTGAAGGGGGCCCGATACTAAAAGTTGGCCCGGGGCCACCAGGAATCCAGGTATGGTGCTGGATAGGGGAATCGGGACCCCTTCTCAGTACCAAACGATAGGGTGAGGTCTTGGGGAGCTGCTTCTTGGCTGTGGGTGCTGAGCTCTTGAGAAACCAGCCCCACAGTCAATAAAATACTCACTTTGAATCCAGACACCCAGCCAGGACTGGCGTCAGAGGGATTCGCTTCTTCCTGGGGTTGCTTCTTTTTGCACAGAAAAGCAACAGGTGTCTAAAGGCAACGTGCAGGGGGCTGGAGAAATAAAAGCGGCCAAAACCCAGGAGGAAGAAAGCAGCACAGACGAATGCTGTGTCCTGGTAGTTGTATGAATGGCCTGGGGGTAGACATTAGGATGCTGCTTTTCCCAGCTCTGCATATCCAAGATATCAGAGAGAGGTGATTTCAGATATCAAAGGGAGGTGATTTATTCATATCATATCATATCTTAGAGAAAGTAAGGTTGAAAGGGACCTCAAGGATCCCCTAGTCCTATTTTGATATACTTCTACTAGTGCAGCCTCTAGCGTGGCATGGTTTTATCAGGATTTCATTATCTGTCTGCATCCTTTCTGTATGGGATGAGCAGATAGGCATACAGGCTTTCTATATTCACCCTCTAGCCGTGGTCCTCAACCTTGTTTGACTGAGAAGGGGGATCCTTAGATTTGAACCACCCTTGGTAGACCCCAGGCCCCCCTCAGGTGCCAGCTCTCAGCTTGCACTCATTTCTTGACTACAGAAAAATAATAAAGCATTTTTTCTGTTGCAAAGAACTCAGCAAGCCCAAGACAGGGCAGCACGTTGGTGACACTGCGGATTGAAATCTGGGCTTATCTTGTGAATTGTGTGCAGGTGGCTGCACTCGTAGCAGGGCTGATGTTATGTGGTACCCCTAAAAAGAATCTCCTGGCACCCCAGGGTGCTGCCAAAACCCAGTTGAGAATCACTGCCCTACAAAATTGGTCCCCTTTTTGTGTACACCTGAACAGGTAAAAGTCATACGGCTTCTAGAAGCAGGCAAGCACCTGAAGCATGGGTCATTTTCCACACAGAAAGTGCTTTGGGGTGTTGGTTCGGGGGTGGGGGGGGGAGTTCTGCTCTGAATTTTAAAAAGCTTTATTTTGCCTTTAAAAATAAAAAAAAAGTGTAAAAATATCTTTAAAAATAAATTTGAACTATTTTAAAATAATGTATTTGAAAATCATTGTAATCCTTTTTAAATAATTTAAAAAATATTTTATATATATTTATATATAATATAATTTTAAAATATTTTTAATGGTTTAAAGAATTAATAATTTTTAATGTGCTTTTAGAAAAAGAACTTGTGTGTTGCTTAACCCAGGGCAGAAACCCTCCGAACAAATCCGTTGAGCGCAACAATAGACCAGTAAATATCAAACAATGTGACGAATGCTATGATTATTTCTGCAGCAGATTATCTCAACCCTAGCCTGGTCACGGAGCTAAACAAATACCCCGTTAGCATATTTAACTGTACGTTATGTATTTCTTTATTCGGTTTATATGCTGCCTTTCCAACAACGCGTCTGAGTGGCTTATAACAAAATCACTTACAAACTGAGAGAGCAAACAGGAGAACAAAACAGCTTAAAATGCTAAATCGTAGCTATTTAAAGTTGCATGTTCCTTGTTTCTTAGATGTTAATATTGTACCATTTTTCCATTATGACAAAGCCCCAGATCTTTTTTTACTCATTGTTCACTTTTCCCTGAACTTGATACAGCTTTGACTCTTATTATAAGCTCCATCCATCCTCCTGTCTGTCTCTCTAGGTTTATACTGCCAGTCATCATCGTAGAATTTGTTGGTGCTCACGTATAGCATGTAAATCAAGTTGCTGGTAAACTTCCTAGAGCCTCCCGGCATTTTTATAACATCGGGGGAAATATTCAATTTGGTTATAATTTACGGGGGGGAACAGGTCATTTATTTTTCCTGGAATTTTATTACAAAAGTCAGTGGAAATGCTCTTAGGATGAATAATGGAGATTAATTGTGCCCCTGGGGCCAGATATCAATTAAAGCAAAAATCTTAGTGCTCACTCCTCTACCTAAACAACCAGCTGGGTTTTGAAAGCATCCATTGGGGCTAAGGGAATTGGGGGATGCTCTGGATTAAAGGTTGCATCCGGACCAGGACTGTCGATAACCCCCCCTTTATTTATTACCAGTTGGATGGGGATTGGGTTTTAGCTATCAAACCTAACTTACTGGGTGTTTTCCCACTGCTGGTTTCAGGGAGGCCTGATGAAGCTGAGCTGTTTTGGTTTTGACTAGCAGGATCAAGCAGTGCAGCTGAGCAGAGGATCCAGGCACCCCGACTCTTGGCACCCCCCCCGTCTCGCTCTGAGCACCAAGCCACACTTTCTCTTCTTAGGGGCTTAGTTCTCAGTGGCTCTGCTGTCCCCCTAACCCTGCATGGCCTCACTCGCAGGGGGTTTTCTCCTATATTTTGGGGAACGGACACCTGTCTCTACCATCTGTCTCCTGTCCTTGGAGCTCCTTCTCCCACGGAGGTCTGGGGCTGGCTGAGACACCCTGGATCTACCTCCAGACCCACCAAAACCCCGAGTGTGTGAGCTCGGGGTTGAGGAGAAGTACAGAGATGCCCGCCCCCATGTCTAGACCCCCGGGAGCCAGGCTGGGCTCCGCAGCGCCCCACAGGCACCCCGGAACCTGAGTAACCGGCCGGGGGCGTGGAACACGACTCGTCCTGCCGGCGGGTTCGTAATCGGGGGGTTTCGGTTTGATTCATGTGGGGAAAGTGTCTGTGAGTCACTCAGCCCTTGCGGCCGAGGCCCAGGCAGTTCCAGGCAGTTGGCTGCGCTCGTATCGAGGGGCCTTTGCAGGAGCCTCGCGGGGCCCCTCCGCGCCTCCCCTCTTCTCTTGCTGCTGTAGGGAGCTCGGCAGGCGCATGCCACGGGTTGCAGTGGGTATCGGCTGTGCTCCAAGATGATCAAAGCAGGTTTTGGGTGCCTCAGGACTGTGACAGCCCCTGCAGGCTACGATGTTGGCTGATCTCGGGCAGATGGGGAAACTGAGGCATGAGCCAGGGCTGGGTATGGTGGTCTTCCCAGTTGCTCGTTAACTCTGCCGTGCACATACGCTGGCCCCCCAGAACTCATGACATGCATCACCTAAGCCACACTGTGGGGCAGGGAGGACTGTTGCCATTTTACAGGTAGCAACACTGAGGCCTGGGTGGCCATTTCTGAGACCCTGCGGCACAGCAGGCCAGAGAACCCAGGTGTCCTGCCTTCCCCTGCCCCATCCTGCTCTGACCTCTAGACCCATTCCTAGAAGCATAACCCAACCCCCTTCCCTCCTGCTGTAACCGCTGGACCTCAGTGCCCTCCATTGCTGGAGATACAGCCCCACTCTGCTGCTCTAACCACTGAGCTCCGCTCTCTGCCTATTATTGGAGACATAACCCTGGCGACCTGACACCCAGCCCCCTGCTCTAACCAGTGGCCCCCGCTTTCTCAGCCTTTGTGGCTCTCTGGCATCTCTTAGAAGCTCCGTGCAAAGCCTGTCCCCCGTGACTCCCCCGCGCCAGGTGCTGTACATGCATAAAGCAAAAAGTCCCTGCCCTCAAAGAGCTGATGAAGCAGGGAGGGAGCAGTGTGGTGAAGCCACAGGGCCAGAGGGGTGAGCGTGTCCCAGACTCATGCCACAGGCACCCCCCCCAGTCTCCCAGCTATAACTGGGCTGCTGGTTCTGCTGGTGTCTGCTCCTGTGAGTGCTAGGGGCTGCAGATGCCACCATGTCTTACTCCCCACTGGCTGCTAGGAGGTGGCCTTGCCTTCAGCTGGGCATGGGGGTGGGCGTCGAGCTGGCTTGGCTGTGGGCATCAGGGCTCGCAACTCAGCCTTTGCCCCTGGAGGCTGATGGACCCCATCCAGCTGTCTGGAGGTGTCCGTGCCTGGCCAGGCTGAGTGGGCATCAAAACCAGGAAAACTGGGGGTCTGGACTCCGGGTTTCCATCATGGTTGGAGCAGTGCCAGGACTCCTGGGTTTTGTGTGCCTCAGTTTCCCCTCCCTCTTGTGGCAGGCACCAAGGCGTGTCTCTCTCTGCCCCTGTCTTGGCAGGGGCTGGGTTGCGAGCAGGGAGGGATGCTCCCAGCAGCCGGCGATCTTATCAGGCTCACAACAGCTCGCTGTTTTCTATTAATATGCAAATGCGCTTCTCTTTCCTGGAACTGTGGGGATCACTGCGCAGCCGCCTCGGCCCCCCCAGCCCGCAGCGCGACCCCCTTGCCCACAGTGGGGCCTTGCTGTGGGGAAGACCGCACTCGCTCTGGTCTGACGGATCTTGAGGGAGTCGTGCCGTGAAGCTGAGGCGGCTGCCGATTGCTTGTGGGGAGGGAAGGAAGCCAGGCGCTGAGCTCGCTGCAGGCTGGGGACCGGGGTTCCCCGCTTGCAAGCTGGGGGGAAGGCTGCCCTAGGCCCCCCAGACAGACCAGGGTCACAGCAGAGCAGGTGAGATAGAGCCCAGGTGTCCTGGTTAGCAGCCCAGCTGTAGCTCGCAGATCCTCCGCCTCCCAGAACTGCAGAGAGAGCCCAGGAGTCCTGACCCCCCAGGCCCAAGCTGCCATCAGACTCCTTCCCGGGCCAGCCCAGCCGGCTTCAAGCCTGGGAGGGGTTGGGGAAAGATTCCTGGCAGTGCGCTCTCTGCAGTAGGGGCTCCCCAGGGGCTCTGGGCTGAAGTGCCAGGCGCTGTACATTTGGCTAGGCACAGTTCTGGGCTGGAAGGGCAGTGACAAGGCAGTGGGGGTGTGTGTGTGTGTGTGTGTGTGTGGAGGGGGGGAGCAATGGCCACTGTTCTGCAAAGAGGCCTTGAGTGAGTTGTTTCCCCTCCCTGTGCCTCAGTTTTCCCAGTTGCGAATGGGTGCAAAGGCCCTAACTTGGTGTGGCTGAGGGCAGTTATTCTGTCCTGGTGTCTCTCCGGGTCCCTACTATGTTGACCCTTGCAGTTCCCCCGTGCAGCACAGGAGGATGCTGGGAGTCCAATGGTGCTCAGTGACTTGCGCAGGTCTTCTCTGGGAATCAGTAGCAGGGAATCGCACGCTAGGCAGCATCCAGGGGCTCCAGCCAGGAGAAGAGAGTGGGGGTGTGTGTGTGTGTGTGTGTGTGTGTGGAGGGGGGGAGCAATGGCCACTGTTCTGCAAAGAGGCCTTGAGTGAGTTGTTTCCCCTCCCTGTGCCTCAGTTTTCCCAGTTGCGAATGGGTGCAAAGGCCCTAACTTGGTGTGGCTGAGGGCAGTTATTCTGTCCTGGTGTCTCTCCGGGTCCCTACTATGTTGACCCTTGCAGTTCCCCCGTGCAGCACAGGAGGATGCTGGGAGTCCAATGGTGCTCAGTGACTTGCGCAGGTCTTCTCTGGGAATCAGTAGCAGGGAATCGCACGCTAGGCAGCATCCAGGGGCTCCAGCCAGAGCTGCCTGCCCTGTTAGCCCCCCGGTACCCAGGGGCAGGGGCCAGCCATTGTGTGCCCACGCATGGATGGGTGCAAAGGGGCAAGTTAGGCCGGGTCTGTGTAGACTGGCTTTCCCAAGTCCACGGGGACACGTCTGTGTGACTGGCGCTGCTGCAGCGCCCGCCTGGATGAGCTGGTGGCTGCCAAGAGTCCCCCATTGAACCAGTGGTCCCAGTGCCAGCCCAAACCATGCCAAGAACCTGTGCGTGCCCTGCCGTATTTGCTGCTCCTAGAAGTGGGGACACAGGAGGCTCAGACAGGCCATGCTGGCTCCTCAGAGCCCAGCGCTCCATCATGGCCTTTGGCTATGGGGGCGCGAGAGGCTCCATGAGGCCAGGTTGGCACCTCAGAGCCTGGTGCCCCTTCGTGCCCCCAGGCATGGGGACGCCTGACATGTCCCCATGTCAGGCGGGGACGTTGCCTCAGAGCCTGGCACTCCATCATGGCCTACGGCTGTGGGGACACGTGAGGCTCTGCTAAGCCACACCAGCCCCTCGGAGCCCGGTGCTCCTTCGTGGCCCTGGCTGTGGGGATGCACCAGGCTCCATTAGGCTATGCCGGCACCCCAGAGCCCGGCGCCAGGCCCTGCTCCTCGTGATGCAGCCTTTCTTGGCCCTGCCCCGTTTCCGTCCCGCCGCTGTGCCGGTAAAGGGCTCGGAAAAATAGGTCTAGGCGAGCCTGCTGCGTGGGGCAGGCGGGGGTGTGTGTGAGGGGGGGTTCAGCATCCTCTCGCCCCATCTTCCATGACGCCATGCCCTCAGTCCACGGCGCTGCACTTCTCCAGCCCTTGCTTTGCCTTGACGGCTTATTTGGGGGGCAGCAGTTGCTGCCTCTTGGGAGGGCTCTGGTTGCCCTCCTCTTCCTCAGCCGCCCCCTGGGCATCACGCCCCTCGGCGGGACCGGCCGGGGGAATTCGCCCGAGACCTCGACGACCTTTCTCAGGTCGCAATTTACTGGCATGAAGCATCACCTGAAAGCGAGAGTTACTGGCAGCCGGCGCCCGGGATCGGGCTGTTTTTGACTAACAGAGGCCTGAGGTTCTGAGTCAGCCCCCAGCCCCGATTCCCACCCGTTCTGTTCTCACTGCCTCCTTCCCTCACTCCTCCACCGGAGAAGCCGTCGGAGGCTGCGGTTTGGCGGCTCGGCGGGCCTGCGCCGTGGGAGGACTGGAGCGTGGGACGGGGGTGAAGCTCTCCCCGCAAACCCGCCAGCCCCGCTGTTGTGAAGGAAACGCAGGAATTTACCAGCATCCGGTTTCCCACAAAGGCGGGTGCCAGGTGTGCACAAGGATAACCCCAGCGCTTCCTTCCTGCCCTGCCAGGCTGCCGGCTGGCTCGGGCCCCTCTGCTCCCGGTGCCGACGCTCGTCTCTCTCGTGGCAGCCGGCGTGGCGTGCAGGCAAACGTGGCTCCGTTTTCCGATCCTGCTGCGCCTTGTTCTGGGGTGGGGGAGGATCTGGTCTTGGTGGGCTCCCCAGGGCTGGCTGTGTGTTTGCATGCAAGTGTGCACATGTACGTGTGTGTGTCAAAGAAGAGGGTTGGGTGGGGACAGGCATGGGGCTGAACTCTAGCCCAGTGACACACTGGGATTGTGCATGTGTGTGTTGATGTGTGCGTGTGTGTGTGTGTGTGTGTGTGTGGTGCATGTGGGTGCGTGTGTATGTCAAAGGAGAGGGTTAAGTGGGGCTAGCCATGGGGCTGAACTCTAGCCTAGTGACAGAGTGGGATTGTGTGTGTGTGGATGTATGTGTGCACATGTGTGTTTGTGTATTTGTGGTGCATGTGGGTGTGTTTGTATGTTGAAGGAGAGGGTTGGGTGGAGACAGCCATGGAGCTGTGTTCTAGCCTAGCAGCAGTGTTTGACTGTGTATGTGTGTGTACATGTGCAGTTGTACGTGCATGTGTGCATCTGTCAGTGCACATATATGTCAAAGGAGAGGGCTGGGTAGGGCTGCATTCTAGCCTAGCAGAGGCACTTGTACATGTGTGTGTGTATGTGTATCTGTGTGTGAGTAAGTGTGTCAAAGGAAAGGGGTGTGCATGTATTTGTGTGTAGTTGTGTATGTGCATGTCTGTGTGTGTGTGTGTCTGTTAAAGGAAAGGGCTGTGCATGTGTTTGTGTACATGTGTGCATGCACATCTGTGTGTGTGTGTCAAAGGAGAGGGCTGTGCTTGTGTTGGTGTGTACGTGTGTGTGCACATCTGTGTGTATGTGTCAAAGGAGAGGGTTGGGTGGGGATAGCAATGGGGCTGTGTTTTAGCAGTGATTGAGTATGTATGAGTGTCTGTACACTTGAGTGTGTGTGTGTACGTGTGTCAAACAGCGTCACCATGGGGGGATAGCAGTGGGGCTGCGTTCCAGCCCAGCAGCGGAGCAGGACAGTGTGCACGTGCACAGACCACGTGTGCATGTGGTGTGACATGAATGGCTGCGCCAGTGCCTAGTTGCCTCTGGGGTCCCTGCTGGGCAGCCCATGCACGAAGCCAGTCTGGCCAGCCCCGTGGCAGCGCTGGGTACTAGCACCTTGGTTCCTGCTCTGAGCGTGTGGCTCCACAGCAGCGCCCAGCCTTAGCACCTCCCTGCTCGCCCCCAGCACCCGCGTTGTCCTGTGCCAGCAGGGCACTGCTACATGGGGAGGGAAACCAAGGCACAGGGCCTTGCTGTGCACCCTTGCCAGCTCCAGGGAGGTCCCAAGTGCCTGCCAACACCCACCCAGGCAGCTTTTCTCCATCTGGCTCTCCCCTCCGATCCCTCTTTGGCTTGCATCTGGGCAAGCTCTTCCTCTCGGGGCCAGTACCCTGACCCCCTCAGCTGTGTTCAGGCAGAATCTGTCCCCTGGCTCCTCTGCCCTGAAAGCAGCAGTGACTAGGCCTGATACAGCCCCTTCCTGCCCCCACCCTGGGCTCCCACCACCCCATGGCAGGGGCTGGGGGGTGGGTTGCGTGCCAGCGCGCCCGCCGGGGTGGTGGGGGTTGTTTACCAGTCCCTGCAGGTAGGGTTTCTCACCTGTTTGCGGTGGGTGGGGGTGAGTGGGCCGCCAGGCTTGTGCCTTCCTGCCATGCTGGGGACCGTGTCCCAGTTGTGGCTTTCAAGCTGCTGCCTTGCTGAGGTTGCAGGGGGGGACAAGGGACATGGGAGACAAGCGCTCCGATTCCCCGGGGGGGCTGCGAGGGGGGCGTGCATTGATAAGGGAAGCTGAAGAGAGGAAGAGCAAACCACCCGGCGGGCTGGGCTGGTGCCAGGCAGCCCCCAACCAGGGCAGGGCTGGGCCGGGCAGGCGGCCGTTGGGCCTGGCAGAAGGGATGTGGTTAGGGGCTACCCTCAGGGGTACGAGGCTCCCCAGCTCCCTTGGCCGCTCCCGAAGCGAAGTGGTCAGGTGGGCGGAGGTGCCAGGGGTTTGGGCAGCTTCCTGCTGGTCATGCCGCATGGCAGGACCCCTCGCTGTGCTCCTCCTAGGTAAAGTCCTGGCTCCCAGCCACCCCCTGATCTGACCACTGTACACCACCTCCCATCCAGAGCTGGACAAGGAACCCAGGAGTCCGGTGTCCCAGCTCCCCCCACCCCTCCCGCTCTAGCCACTGAGGCCACCTGTGCCCACAGGGATGGAAGCCAGGTGTCCGGTATCCGGGTTCCCAGCCACCCCCTGCTCTAACCACTCAACACCACCTCCTGCCCAGAGCTGGGCACAAACCTAGGAGTCCTGGCCAGCTCAGGGTGGCAGGTGGTGTCGGTGGTTATGATGAGGTGGGGAGCTGGCACACCGACTCTTGAGTCCCGTGGCCTTTGCCCCTGCAGGCTGGCTCACCAGTGCTGTGCTGAGTCCTGGCATCCTGAGATGCCTCCTCACTTCCTGTCCCAAACCCGCTGCCATGGCCTGGGCGATGGGTCCTGTGTCTAGGCCAGGTCAGGCTGGCTCTTTGGGCACCACTGTCTCTGTGCTGTGGTGGGCACCCCTGAACCCACTACACCCAGACTCAGGCTGGGCCTGGCCCCTTTTGCAGAGTGGAAGGGGCATGGGGTGGCCTGGCCATGGTGCGGGTATCACCACGGTGCCATCAACACACTGGGATTGGGGGGTGGTTGCATATGCATATGCAGGCATGCATGAGTGTTTGTGCCCATGCATGAGGTTACCTGTGTGTGCATGTGTGTATGCATGCACACGAGCACATGCATGTGTGTATGCAGATGCTCCCAGAAGCCCCTGGCTCCTTGTGGGTGTATGGATGTGTGTGCTGACTTTTGGGGACATGCATGTGCGGGCATGTGCTCAGGCATGTGCAGACGTGTGGACCTATCTGTGTGTATATGCTCAGGCATGTGGACCTGCCCATGCCTGCTGTAAGTCATGTGCACACACATGCATCTCTGCCTGGATGCATGTGCACACAGGGGTGTCACATGCCTGCACTTGCATGTAGACCTCCCTGGGTGCATGTGCGTGTATGGAGCCGTGTGCCTGCTGATGTATGCATGTGTCCAGGGACTGATCCAGGTACACTCGGGTGGGCGCAGGGCCCCGGGGCAGGGCAGGTGGGCAGGATTAGGGGATGATCCTGGGTTACATAAATGCCATGAGGCTGTAATCCCTGTGTGGCAGGTGGGGGTGGGAGTTGGGCACCCAGAAGAGACTTATGCCCCTTGTCTGCCTGGCAGGCCCAGTCCCTCAGGCACTGCCAGCCTTCCAGGAGATGCCTGCTCTCCCTGCGTCTCTTGTACCAGGGATGCTGGGCACCTTCTGCTCCCCATGTCAGGGCCAAGAGCCTGGCTCTGTGACCCAGGGCCCCACCTGGCTTCCATGCTAGAGGAGCGTGGCTTTGACACGGGCCATTTAAGCACCTTAGGGCAGCAGGCAAGGCATCCCCAGATGCCTGGTTTCAATGCCCTGCTTCGGCAGGAGAACGGGATCTGTCAGGGGAACGGTAGCCAGGACTCCTGGGTTTACTCCCCAGCTCAGCCCCTCCCTTGCTCTGTGCTGGGCAAGTTGTGCCCCCACCCTCTTCCCTGCATCGCCCTGCCATACAACACACTGTGTGCCTCAGTTTCCCCATCTGGACCCAAAGCTCCTGGCCTGCCACCTGGTACACGCCTGTCGTTTGGGTGAGGGCCCCCCCTTGTGGGGGAACCAAAAGCAGCAGCCAGCACTTCTGCCAGGGGCTGGTGGGGAAGGGCACGTGCAAAAGAACCCAGGAGTCCTGGCTCCAGTGCCCCTTCCCTGCTCTAACCACTAGGCTCCCATCCCAAAGTTGGGAATAGTACCCAGGAGTCCTGGCTGTCCAGTCTCCACTTCTGCAACCATTAGGCAGCAGAAGGCCAGACGGGTGCATGTGGACGCCCAGTGCCATGGTCTTTGCTCACCCCCGACCCCAATTTCTTCTTCCCCATAGCCCAAATCGAAGTGATTCCGTGCAAGATCTGTGGGGACAAGTCCTCGGGGATTCATTACGGCGTCATCACGTGTGAGGGCTGCAAGGTGAGTGCCTGTTGCGGCCCTTTGTGGTCATGGCCAGCCACACCCAACACCCCTCCCCAGGGTGCCAGGGGTGGGGACACCATGGAGGCTGGGTGATCCCAGCCACCCCTGGCTTCTGCCTGCTTCCCTTTGGGGCTGCTCAGCCTCCGTGCCCCCCAAAGCTACCACTGGAGGTGGATCCTGGCTGACGGACTTTCTCTTGTTCCCCCTTCTCTCCAGGGCTTTTTCCGTAGGAGCCAGCAAGGCAATGTCACCTACTCCTGCACCCGCCAGCAGAACTGCCAGATTGACCGGACCAGCCGCAACCGTTGCCAGCACTGCCGCCTCCAGAAATGCCTCAGCCTCGGCATGTCCCGGGATGGTAAGGCCTTCCCCACCCCCTCCCGCAGCAGAGGACAAAGTAGCTTCAGAGGTCACATCTAGTCCAACTCCTGCCTGAGGCAGGATCAGCCCTGTGCAAACCAGCCCAGGTACATCCACAGTCTAAACTCTTAGCAAAGCTACTGTCAACCTGAGATGACATCTCCCCAAGAAGCCCCAGCCTTGTCCCTCTTGGCCCTTGCCTCGGAAGCTGTGCTCTGGCACCAGGATTCTCCCAGGGAGACCCAGGACCCTGCCAGGCTGAGCTGGGCATGATGGGGGTGGATTTGGCATGGCTTCTTCCCTCCTGCTCATCCCTGCCCTTGCCTCGCTCCCACAGCCGTCAAGTTCGGGCGCATGTCCAAGAAGCAGCGCGACAGCCTCCACGCTGAAGTGCAGAAGCAACTGCAGCAGCAGCAGCAGCAGCAGGGTGGGGAGGCGGCCATGGCCTCTGCATACGCCCTGGGCCTGGCCAACGGGCAGCTTAAGTTGGCCTCGGACCCTGACCTGCTGGAGGCCTCGGCCTGCCCTGGTGCCCTCCTAGCTGAGCAGGCACGGCTCGGCCGGGTGCCCGAAGAACCACCAGCGCTGGCCTTCTCCAACGGACTGGCCAAGGCCCACGGCCGGCTGGGTGGTGACCCGCGTGGCCCCTTTGCCAGGGAGTACAGCCCCGAGCGCATCAAGATGGATGCCCGGGGCAGCATCTTCTATGGGCCGGATGCCCAGGCCTCGCCCGACCCCACCAGGCTGGACATAGGGGCCAAGCGGGGCCTGGGCAGCGGCAACCCCGGGGAGTCCGTCGACTTCTACACCAGCCCCAGCTTCACCAGCATCTTGGAGTCTCCCCACTCCTCAGTGACTGAGATCGGTGAGTCCCCCCACCCTGCATGGGGGGTCCAAAGGTCCCTGCAGCTCCCGGCCCGCAAGCTCAGCCTGCCTTTGTTCTGGAGGGAACAAGTTTGAGTCCCAGGGAGGGCTGGAACACCAGTGGCTTTGCCAGTGTGGCTGACTTATTGTGGGGGTAACAACTTGCTACTGCTGCCAAGGGAGCTGCATCTCTGGCACTGATAAGAGTCCTGAGCTTTTAGCTTCCACCCTGCAGCCCCCCTGTGGGGGCAAAGGGGCCTCCCATGCTCCCAGGGGCCTTGAGATGAAGAGCCAGGCAGAGTGGCACTGAGCGATAGAGTCAGGGACTGCAGAAAGAGTCTGCTCCATGCTGGGGGTTTGTGGTCCCAGCAGGTGGGAGTAGGGGCTAGCCCTGCCCAGCTGCTGTCACCCCCAGGACCCCTACCCTGCCTGTGCCCTCACCCCTGCACTTGCCCCACAGAGCACCTCACCCAGAATGTCCTCAAGTCGTACCGCGAGACCTGCCAGCTGCGCCTGGAGGACCTGCAGCTCCTGCGCTGGGAGACCTTCTCGCGGGAGGAGGTCAGCACCTACCAGAAGAAGGTGAGAAGCCTGGGAGGGGGTTGCAACTTTGGTGGAGGGTTTGGGAGGTGCAACCGAGCGCAGCAGGCCAGGACAGGGCCTTCTAGCTGGCAGAGATGTGTCCTGGGGTTTCTCGTGTGGACAGCCAAGGCTGGAGAGACGTGCTCCCCCAGCCATCATGGCCACCTCCTGTGGTTCTCAGCCGCTGTGTGTCCCCGCCCCGGGTACGGCTGCCACAAGCCACGGCTTCCTCTCCACCCCCAGGACCCAGTAGCCAGGCACTGTCATTGCTCCGTGCCTTACTTTCCCCTGCTCTGCCAACCTCAGTCCAGGCCTTTGAGATCCCAGGGGAGTCAGGCCCCACCAGGATTGTGGCTCTTCTGGCGAGAGAACCAGGGGGATGTTTCCCCAGTGGGAGATGCAGCTTTTTCAGCCCATCTCTACCCAATGGACAGTGGGTGTCTGGCATGCTGAGGAAGTGCAGCTTGGGGCCTCGTGCTCCTCGTCTCCTGCACGGCCGGGGTGATGTCTCCCCAAGGAGCCCCAGCTTCACCCCTTGTGGCAAGGGGCAGCAAAGCATCGTGGCTATCTGAAGCCTGGTGCATTGTGGGAGATGGCATCTGTGGGGTTGGGGACGGGGAACTGTGCGAGACACTGCCCCCAATCTGTTCAAGGCAAAATAGCCCCCCAGCCCTGAGGTTCCCCCCACTTCCAGTCGCCCTGGGCCCCCAGGAAGTGGGGCTGTTAACCCTTCATGCCCTGGGTGCTGCCACCTTCCTGCACTGGGGCTCAAGGACTCCATCCAGGCTCACTCTGTGCCCTCTGGATGATGCCCTGCTGCCTTAACAAGCTGCTGAAGCAGCCAGGCTTGTTTCCTTCCTCCCCCATCCTGAATTGACTGCCCAGTCATGGCCTGACCCCGTACGGACTGCTGCAGGATAAGCCCCCTTATGCCTTAAAGGGGCAGCATCAGGAACCCCAAGCACCCCAAAACATCTGGAACAGGGAGTAGGGCCATCCTGTAGGGCCAGGGACCCTGAGGGGCACAGGAGCCAGGGTTCAGGGCTGGCAAAGGACTCTGTTCTGTGCGCTTCTCTGGGATGAGGGGTTGGCAAAGCTTTCCCCCAGTCCTGAGCTGCATGGGGCCCTATAAGGGATCAGGGTCCTATAGGAGATCCCCTATGGAACTCCAAGGGGGAATCATCCCCTGGATGCCCTGGCTCTGGCCAGGCTGGCTGCCTATCACCCCTGCATTTATGTGGGGGGGAGCACATGAAAAGGGAAGTGAGGCAGGGCACACGGGAGAGGGGAGCCGTGCTCTGGGGGTGTGCTAGGGGCCACGGCCTGTCGGCTCTGGGGTGCAGCAAAAGTGGGGAGCGGAGAGGTCTGCTGTTGGGGTGAGGGGCATGCCAGGCCCTGACAGGGTAGACGTGGGGTGGGGGACTATAGCTCAGCTGCAAGGTGTGGGGCTGGGTCCCTGTGCTCCAGGGGGGTGGCCTCAGCCGTGGGCTGACAAGCTGGTCCCTTGCAGTCCATGGAGGAGATGTGGGAGCGCTGCGCCTGCCGCATCACCGAGGCCATCCAGTACGTGGTGGAGTTTGCCAAGCGCATGGGCGGCTTCATGGAGCTGTGCCAAAATGACCAGATCGTGCTGCTCAAAGCAGGTACCTGGCCCAGCCTGCCCACCCCCCTTCTCCCCGGCCTCCCCATGGGGTAGGCCCTCAAGTGAGAGGAGATCCCAGGGGGTCCATAGGCCATAGCAGTGTTGACCTGAGACTGTGAGGGCCCTGGGTGGGAGCTGGAACATGGCGACAGGTCTCAGAGCCACAAGGAGCTGTTTGGTGAAACCTCAGGCCTGTGTGCAGCTCCTGGTGTGCTCATGGCCCCGATCCAGCCACTTGGGGTCAAGGCAGCCACATCCCTGTCCCTACCCCCCTTCCTGGCTCTCTGTGCTGTGGCCTCAGCCCCAGTCCTGTCTCGTAGGCGCCATGGAAGTGGTGCTGGTGAGGATGTGCCGTGCCTTCAACTCGGAGAACAGGACGGTCTTCTTCGAGGGCAAATACGCTGGCCCGGAGCTCTTCAAGTCCCTTGGTACGGCTGAGTGAGGGGTGCGGGGCTGCTTATGGAGCTGGGGCAGGTGGGGGCAATGGAGGGGCCTGCAGCAGGACCCCACAAGCCCTAGGCTGGAGCTGCTGACTCTGGGAACAGCCCCCCCACTTCCCACAGCCTTGCCAGTGCCCTCTGGTGACCCCCTGGGTGCCTCGGGATTGGAGCCAGCAGCTAGGAGGTGCATCTCTCTGCCCCCATCCCTGGGGCTGTCTGCAGTCCAGGCTTCCTGCCATGGCAGCTCTGTGCCTGGCTGGCGCATGCCTCTCCTTCTCTGCCAGCACTGCACTCTGGAGAGAGGCCGCACGGTCCCTCCCAGGCCCTGTGGAGGTGGCTGGGTTGGGGGGGTCACGTGGGAGCCCTGCTGCAGCGCTGGCCCCACTGGCTGGGATTGAGGCAGGTGACCCCCAGTCGGGTCTGGATTCAGCGTGAGTGCTGCCCCTATGGGGTCTTACATGGGGGAGTGTGGAGAGAAAGGAAGGCAGAGCTCGCTGCAGCCTCAGGTCTCCGTCCGGTCAGCCCCTTCCCCCCCAGGGATGGGGGCCCTGGGGTCTGAGCCCAGGGTGGGTCCTGTCAGGGTCCTGAGGCCACATGGCTCAGGGAGATCTCACCGAGGCCCATGGAGGGGGGGTGGGCTGGGGGTTGCACCAGGGCCTGACAGCTCTGCTCCCCCCAGGCTGCAACGAGCTGATCAACTCCATCTTCGACTTCGCACATGGGCTCTGCTCCCTGCACTTCACTGAGAACGAGATCGCGCTCTTCACTGCCCTCGTGCTCATCAACGCCAGTGAGAGACGCCCCCATCCCCTGTGCCCCATGGCCTGTCTGCCTCCAGGGCCCCACGTCCATCATATGTCTACATGTGGATGTGTGCCTCTGTGTGCGTGTGTGCGCGCATTTGCTTGTGTGTTTTTCCATATGTCCGTGTCTGTGCTTGTGTTTGCATGTGTGTGTTTCTGTGCATGTGTGCCTGTTTGTATGTGCGTGCCTGTTTGTGTGTGTGTGTGTGTGTGTGTGTGTGTGTGTGTGTGTGTGTTAGTAGGGAGCTGGGGGGGTCCCTGCAGCTAGTGGCTGAACTCCCACAATTGAGTTGGTCAAGAGCTGACCTGGGGGGAGGACTCCATGGAAAACATTGGCTCTGGGTGAAGCATGGACTGCAGGGCATGGGGCTTCCCCCCTGCTCCCCTTCAGCCCTGCTGTGCACAGGAGACCAAAGGCTGCAGTGAGGGGCCAGGCAGGTAGGCCTGGAAGTGCCTGAGCAATGGCCTGGCACCCAGGACACCCAGGTTCCCAGCTCCACCCTGGCCTGTGGGGTGCCAGCTCCCATCATTGGGCCAGACTGGGCCTCAGTTTTCTTCTGTGAAGTGAGGATAGGGACAGTGACCTCCTCTGTACAGGAGCAATGGAGGTAGAAGGGCACAGGCTGGTCCATCTAGACCCCTCTGGACCCTGGGTGTTTGGGGGGCTAGCCCGAGCAGAGGTGCTGCCCCCGAGCTCCCCATTCAGAGCCTTCTCTTGCCCCCAGACCGCCCATGGCTGCAGGAGAAGGGCAAGGTGGAGCGGCTGCAGGACAATCTGGAGCTGGCCTTCAAACACATGCTGCGCAAGAGCCACCGTGAGGGCCTCCTGGCCAAGGTAGGTGCCCCCTGCCCCCAACAGGGGCTGGGTCTCCTTTCCAGGCTGTCTCAGGGCTCCCCAGCCCCAGCTCCTCTCTGTTGGGGAAGCCCCAGTGCCCTGGCTACATGCTTTCCCTATGGGTCTCTTGCTGACAGGGACGTACCTGCTCATGGGCATACCCGCCTGGGGGGGCTGCAGCTGTGTGGCCCTGGGTGGGGCAGGGGGGCCAGGCCCAGACGAGGCTCTGGGAAATGTGACGTGTTACCAGAGCATCTGTGCCTGGAGGATTATGATCAGGCAGACATGGGCCTGGTTCTGCCCAGCAGGAGGCAGTGGAAGGTGCACACGAGGTGGGGATGTACACATGTGCACATGCACACACATATGTGCACATGCGTGCCCACACACATCCCTATCTGACCCTTTCCAGCTCTCACACATACTGCCCCTTCCCCAGTTCTGCTTAGTAGGCGGGCAACAAAGAACATACACACGTGTGTGTACACACACACACACGATCCTTACCATGCACACGCACTCTTTTACCAGCTGTCACATGTACATGCTCCCTGACACTGCCCAGCAGGGGGTGGTGGAAGGTTCACATATGGGAAGGAGGGATGTGTGCACACACACTTACACACCCCCATTCTTCCTAGCTTTCTCTCTCACATGCATACACACCCCTTCACACTTTTGATTCTGCCCAGCAGGGGGGCAGCAAAGTGCCATCCTGCACACACGCGGGTGCGCGTGTTTGTGTGTGTGTATGCACGTGTGTAACATGCTTTGGGCATGCCCCCAGAGCTGCCAAAGATGTGCCCAGGGCAGGTGGCCTCACACATGTGACCCCTGGCCTCACCCTCCCACGGGCCAGGAAGCAGCCTCATCCCTTGTGTGTATGGGGAGGAGGGGTGGGGGTTGACACACATGGCACCCTGTGCTCACAGCATGTCCTTCCCCACAGCTGCCGCCCAAGGGCAAGCTGCGCAGCCTGTGCTGCCAGCACATGGAGAAGCTGCGCTCCTTCCGGCAGATGCACCCAATCGTGGTCCACGCCGTGTTCCCCCCGCTCTACAAGGAGCTCTTCAGCGCCGAGGGTGAGCCGCAGGGCCTGGTGGCCGAGTGACCAGCATCCAGCAAGGCTTGGCCCTGCTCCAGCCAGGGGATGGGGGCTGGACGCCTGGGTTCTGCCCCCATCGAATCAGTTCCCTTCGTTCTGGGCCTCAGAAGCAGGAAAAGAGGGGCATTCCCTACCTCACTGCGCTGAAGGACGCTCACGATGCACTTTGAGGGGCCCCCACAAAATCAGCTCCTTCTGGCTGAGGCGAACACCCCATCCTCACAGCCCCAGGACAGGACCTGGTCCCCAGCTGGCGCGTGCTCGGTGCTGTACATAGCAGAAGCCTCTACTGGGGGCTGGGGGCCTATCTTAGCCAAGCATCTCCTTACCTAGGAGGTTTGGGGCGGGGGGAGCAGTCTCTCCTTCTCCTCCCCACCTCCTGACTTTACTGTCAGTGTTTCAAGGCCAGCAGGTGTTTGTATGCTTAGTAAGGTCTATCTAGATATATATATATATATTGTATAAAGTAATATAAAAGATGCTATTTTTGCAAGGGAGCCTGGCCCGGGGGGAGGGGGGACTGATCAGGCTGCTTGTGTACAAGGGGTCAATACGATGCTTTCATACAGCTCCTGGCACCTGGTCGGAGCGGTCCAAGCCAAACCTCGATGTTCCCCACACAGTGCCGGGAGCCTCCCCTGACTTCCAAGCAGCACAGGCAGGCAGTCTCCATACACTCAGCCAAAGTTGCCTTGTGTGCCAGCCCCATGCATCAGGCCCTGTGCCCAGCCCACCCCTCTTTGGGTGTCGGCATGGGACGGGAAGCTCTTGGTGCTGGGAGCTGTGGGAACAGGCCTCAAGGCAGCTCCTCCACCAGCTCAGTCAGTCTCTGTCTCGTTTATAGCAGGACATTTTCTGGGTGGAAAAATGTTTTTTGCATCCTGAATTTCCCAGTGCAACTTCCTCATTGGAAGAGGAAAAAAACCCTCTGTCATTTTTAAGCCAGTGACTGGGATAGCAAGGATTCGTTTGGGGGCTTTTTCAAGGGGGAGAAAATGACAATGCTGTGACCAAAGCGGGGGGAGAACAGGTTTATTTTGGTTCAAAATGTACAGCCGGACAGACACGAGCCCTGGCAGAGGCCAACGGGGTCCCTGCTTCCCAGCCCCTGCTTTTAGGGGCCTGAGTTCAAATCTGCCCTGGGGTAGCGTAGATCAGCGTTATCCTGCCTCCCTGAGCACCTAGGAGATTGAGTAGCCTTCTGCTGGTTGCAGCGTTGCCCACCAAGATCTTGGTTCTCATCCCGCTTCCAGCTCAGAGACGCAGCTCAGGGGAGGGAAGGGGAATCTTTCTTTCCACCCTGAGAGCTGGTTCCAGGCTCTGGTTGAAATACTGGCACTGTCCCCATGGCAGGAGAGAGCATGGGGGACCCATAGGCCCTATGGCCAGAGATGTGGGGCCTCTTTAGCCTGGTTGTTGATGAGTTCATGACTGGGATGCGAAGCCTGCCAGGGCAGGGGGCAGAGCTGATACCCTAGCGGGACCCCTCCAGTCCCTGGGACCAGGTTCCTATATTCCACCCAGGCAGGAGGAACAGAGAGCACTGAGCCCCCTCTGAGAACAGGCCCCTGACACTGGCTGGTGCACACACATGTGCATGCACAGATATATACACATGCACACAGGGCACTTTGCTGCAGCCAACATGCTCAAAGCTACCTGAGAGTTGCTGGAGGCTCCATGGGCACCTGGGAGTCCAAATCTCCTCCCTCAGGGCAGGGTTTGCCAAGGGATTTAGACTCCCATTTCATGCAGTGGGTACCGGGCATCTAAATCCTCTTGCAAACCAGCCCTGCAGGGCTCCCAAGCACCTGAGCCCCCCTTGAAGGTGACATTGAGGCTCCTAAACCATTCAGGCCTGGCAGAGACGAGGCTTCTGCTTCTACTTCTGCTCTGTCAGTCTCCAACCATGTATGGCCTGGTCCCCCTATGGAGCAAAACGGGTGGGAAGGAGATGGGAGGTGTCAGCCCAGAGCTCCCCACGCCCTCCTCTCTCTTAGCACTTTGGACCCTTGCACTGTTTGAATCCCAGGGGGTTGAGTGACAATGGTCAGGCCCCTGCCAAGCCGCAGAGAGCATCAGGATGGGGGCCATCCGGGGCTTCCAGCCTCACAGCAGACAATCAGACCTTGTCAGCCTCCGGGTGCCTTCTGGAGAAGCCATCTAGACACACAGGTCACCGGAGAGGCCGCGGCTTGTGTCCCCCATCCCCTCCCCTTTGCACTCACCCCTAGCTTGTCTTGCACCTCATGTCATTTCAGTGTGCTGCGAATCACTGCAGATGGGCAAAGTTAAGGTGATCGGGGTGTCATTTCCCCCACTACTGAAGCACACGCAACTCCCAGCTCCCCCTTCTCCCCCTCTGCTTGACTGTTTTAATATCCTTTTACATATTTAAATGTCTTGACAGGGTTTGTAAATATTTGAAAGTTGTAATTTTTTTTTAATAGATCAAAAAAAAATAAAAAGAAGAAAAGAAAGAGGAAAAAACCCCCAAGTTGTGAGAGAGGTTTTTAGATTTGCTTTAATTTAATTCAGCTCCTGGTACGTTCTATTTCTTTGTGTCCTGGTTCGTCGCCCGGGTTCTGTTTCCTGGCAAAGGTTTTAAAGGAAAAAAAAGACACCAGCAGTGTTCCCAATGCACCTTTTAAGGAGCAGTTGTATTGGGCCGTGTTCGGTTTTATTTGCTCTTTGCAATAAACTAGTTTACCAAGAAGCTTGGCTCGGCTGTGTACCGTATCTTCCCACTTACAACACTCCCACCCGGTAAGATGCCACGGTAGAACGAAGGAGGAACATAAAAGCTCTTCCCTTTGAAAGTACTTTGAAGGAGCAGTCGGTGACTGAGGGCCTTGACAGCCAAATAGAAACAAGCTCTACAGTTGTTACACCTATTCAAGCACTAACTTCATTGCGGGTTGACTCTCTTTGTAGTGGGATAGTCATTTTTATCACGTGAGAATTACTTCGCATGTGTGGCTGGTTTACATTATTGCCAGTTAACCAATTGTATGATTATAACCGTACATGTGGCTGGTCTTTTCACGTGTGGCCGGTTTTACTTTGTGTGTGTTTGGTCTACTTTGCACAATTGACCGGTGAAGAGCGTATTGCATGTTACGTGTAGCAAGGGCCAGTAGCAGCAGCAAGGGAGTCCAGCCTGCTCACACATGCAGCCCTACCTTCACCATCCCCTAGCAGAGCCTCACATTGAAGAAAATGCTGTTACCAGGGGGGATCTCACCCTTGTAGCGGGGGCACAGCCTCTACCTGGCATCTCTCTCGAGCGTGTATTGACATCCTTGGCTGCAGCAAGACGATGGCCATCGCGGTCCAACTCCTTTACCTGTGACAGGGTCAGGAGTGATGCCTGGTGCTATGTCAGAATTGACAGTAATTTTATGAAGAGTTGAGACGATAGGTTTGTCTGCGATGGTTTGGGCAGAGCTGATCCTGCCTCAGGCAGGGGGTTGGACTAGATGAGACCTCCCTGGGTCCCTCCAAGCCTCACGGCTCTGTGATTTCTGTGAGGAGTTGCCCCTGCGTCTCAGGTGGCATTTCAGGGGTGCAACAGGCTGATTGCACTCCAGGCACCTCAACCCCATGTGGTTTCCCCGTGGAGGGACAGTCAGCCAGGCAGAGTCTCATCCAAGTGTCAGCAGCATTCACCACGCCGGCCAGTCCTGGCATAGTAGTGGCCAGAGGGCATGCAGGGCAGCCCCCTATTTTGGGGATCAGAAGGAAGTGGGGCTGGAAGGGACTTTGTGACATCACATCTAGCCCAGGCCCCTGCTCCAGGCAGGATCAGCCCTGACCAAACCACCCCAGCCATGTGTCTGTCCAGCCTGCTCTTGGAGGCTTCCCAGGATGGAGACTGCTCAACCACCCTCCTAGCCAGAAAGTCCCTGCATGTCTCCAGCCTCAGTTTCCCCTGCTGCAGCTTGAGGCCATTGCTCCTAGTCCTGTCCCCTGCGGCCACAGAGAAAAGCCCATCTCTGCCCTCTCTGTCGAGTATTTGCAGACTGTTAGCAATCCCCCTCGGCAGCTTTCTCTTCCCCAGACTCAGTCCCCTGAGCTCTTCCAGGCTGTCCTAATCCATCTTGCTCCCAGGTCCCTAATCATTGGACTCTTTCCATGTCCTTCTGGAAGTGCAGGGCCCAAAAGTGGAGGCTGTTAATGAGTCGGAGGATGGAGTGCAGTGGGCTCGTCCCACTAAGGACCAAAGCAAAGTCCTCCAGGCCGAAAGGAAGAAGCCGAGGCTTAAATACGGCTGATTCGATGCAGCTGTGTCAGCCCCATCAGGCTTCCCAGCTTGTGCTTCATCATAAGCTGCTTTGGGCTCTGGGCAGCTCTGTGCCACGGGCTTCCATGCCTGTCACAGGCCCTCAGCTCAGTGCTCCCAGCCGGCTCTGAGCCCCAGGGGAAGCAGTGGGGGGAGGAAACCAGCTGGGAGCTTCTGGGCAAGGGAAAGGTCTGGCCATGGGGGTTTTTTACTCTAGCACCGAGTCTGAGTCTGTCCCAGACACAGTACAGGCTCAACAGAGATGGGGCCCACTGCGCCAGGTACTGTACAAATCCCCAAGGTGGGGCAACGTTGAGCTGGACAGGACTGATGCGGGGTGGACTGTCATCCCCACTGGAGCAAAGAGAACTGAAACCGGAGGATGAAGACCGAGACCAGGGGGTGAAGACTAGCCCACCTGTGGCCCAGCCAGGGGGAGCCCAGATGTCCTGCTTCCCAGCCCTGCGCCCCCACCCAACCTCTCCCTGCTCACGGGGAAGAGGATTGCGCCATGCATGCCCACCGAAGCAGCTTGGGGGGGCTGAGACAGAGGTGGCAACTCCCCCCGTGCACAGAGTTTTGGGGTCTCCATTAAACCCCTTCACCCTTGGCTTCTGCACCAGGACCGTGCCTGCTCTTAGCTGCCACTGCTCCACCCCAGACATGGCTGCATTTCCCCGGGGGGGGGGCGTGCTCCACCCCAGACATGGCTGCATTTCCCCCTGGGGGGCTGCTCCACCCCAGACATGGCTGCATTTCCCCCTAGGGGGCTGCTCCACCCCAGACACGGCTGCATTACCCCTGGGGGGGGTGCTCCACCCCAGACATGGCTGCATTTCCCCACGTGGCGGGGCTGCTCCCCCCCAACACAGCTGCATTTCCCCACGGCGGGGGCG
>NW_005842934.1:110890-113409 GCF_000455745.1 Alligator sinensis
AGCTGTGCACACGTGTGTGCCCGCCTGGCTCGTGGGGGTGCGGGGGGTGTGCGTGTGCTGACATGGGTGGGTGACTGGGGCTGTGTGTGCACGTGCGGGTGCGGGGATCGGTATGCGTGTGCTGGCATGGATGAGTGCCTGGGGTCATGTGTGCATGGGGTTGCGTGCACATGTATGGGTGCAGGGCTCTGTGTGTGTGTACATGCGTGCTGGCCCGGACAGGCGCATGTGCATGTGTGTGTGTGACTGGATTCATGTGCACATGTGTGCACGCATGGATGGGGACGTGTGTGTGCATGGAGTGGTAGGTGCCTGGACTTGTGTGTGCAGGTGTGCATGCACGGAGTCGTGGGTGCACATATGGGTGCAGGGCTCTGTGTGTGCTTTCATGTATGGGCTCAAGGATTTGCGTGTGCATGTAGGTGTGTATGGATGTATGTGTACAAGGGCTCATAGACTCATGGGGGCACAGAGCTGTGTGTGTACATGTGTGCGCCTGCATGGCTCTGTGTGTACAGGTATGGGCGCATGGATTCACTTGCACATGTATGTGTGTTCTGGATTCATGTGTACAAGGATGGGTGCAAAGATTCATGGGGGCACGGGTCTGGGTGTGCTTGCATGGGCAGGTGCATGGATTTGCATGTACAGGTATGGGTGCATGGATCTGTGTGTGCACTTGGATGTCTAGGTGCATGGATTCACATGTGCATAGATTTGCAGGTATTTATGTGTGTGCATGGATTCGTGTGCACCTGTATGTGTGCATGGATCTGTGTGTATGTGTGCTGGCATGGATGTGTGCACGGAGGGAGAGGGGTGTACACGTGTGCAGGTGTCACTGCAGACCCCCCCCAGCCCGGCCCTCTTGGACTATCCCTGCCCGGGGAGCCTGGCTTGGGAGATCGGAGCAGAGCTGAGCCTTCACCAGGTCCACTGGGCACGAGGCTTCCCCTCCAGGTCTCCCCCTGAGAGAGGAGGAAACTGAGGCTGGAAGCAGGGCAAAGGGACCTGACCTGGGCCATCCTGGCCATCAGTGGCAGAGGCAAAACAGGCTTCCTGCCTCAGGCCATGCCCGCCTCAGGGCAGAGGTTGTGAACCCTAGTGGGTAGGGTCACGGATTCCCCTGCCCTCCCCTCAGCACAGCTCTACCCACTAGGCCTCACTGCAGACACAGGGTGGCATCACCTGTCCTCGTTACCGGCTCCTCCATGGCCTCTGTGTCCAGGGCTCCATGGGCCGGTGGCATGAGCAGGGGTCACCGTCGGCCCCGCGCCCCCCCTTCCAGGCCCCTTGTTCTGGCCTCCAAGGATGCCGCCTCCAGGAGGTGTCTGGGGGGGCTCTGGCCGTGATGCCTTGGGAAGACGCCGGTTCCAGCCGCCGCGTCAGCTGCAAGGTGCAAGCAGGCTTAAAACGGCTGTGGGGAGCGTGGGGGGAGTATCGTTCCTTCCCACTATAATTAGCAGGTGATGCAAGGCGGGGGCCGTTGGAGGCAGCTGGCAGTCGTGCCTCAGTCCCTGCCGCCCCCGGGCTTCCCTTTCCTGCTGTAACAGCTTGGCCCCGAACAGATCGCAGCCCCGCTCGCTAGCCCTGGGGTCGGGGTTCTGGGCAGCTGGATGGCCCCAGGGTGGGGCAGTAGCACAGGGCTGGGAAAGGCAGGGGTTGAGTGTGGCTCTGCCACTGGCTTCCTGCATTGGGGCCTTGGTCTTGTCACTTCATCTGCCTGTGCTTGTCTAATTAAAGAGGGGCCTAATGGCCTTTCCTGTCTCATTGGGGCGCCCTGCGGATGGGCATGTTAATGGCAATGAAGCATTAATATAGGGGCACCAGGACCCTGCCGGAGAGAGGCCTCCCCCAGTCTAATTAGATCTAACTCATTAACAAGCCTGTTCAATAAAGGAGGGCGTTTGGGCTCTGTACTAGGAGCATATTGGAGTAGGGAGGTAGTGCAGGGTCCCAGGATAAGCACTTTTCCCAGGTCCTGTGTGATCTGGGGGGTCACACCTCAGCCCTGTGCCTCAGTTTCCCCTTGTGGATGGCCACCAAGTCTCAGAGCTGCTGCAGGGACCAGCTTGGAGTTGGAGGAATTGTGAGAGCAGGATTGGTCCCAAAGGCTCTAGGATGCCTCTAGAGGCGAGCTCTGTGGGACCAGGCCAGACTGCCCGGGGCTCCCTCGCTCACCTGCCGGAGCTGATGCTGGTCACTCATGGCCCAGGATAGAGGCACTGATTATAAAAGGGACACACACACACAGGCACACAACCCCCACATACATACATACACTCGCAGAGACACACCACTTGCACATACACAGGCACCTAAACACACAAGCATGCACATATACACACACACACGTGCACAGGCACCCTCCCATACGCACACACATGCACAACACACACACACACACACACACAGAAGCACCTACACTCCCCCCATGCCCCCACACACACATACACGCGCATGTACACAGGCACCACCCCCACCCTACACACACCCACAGGCTCCCACACCCCCCCCCC